>NC_074712.1:4981992-5270045 GCF_947242115.1 Biomphalaria glabrata
GACACAGGAGCACAATCTAATGTGATATCAGAGTCAACGTGGAACAATTTAGAAACTGATACTCAGTTAAAGAATTCAAATACTACCCTGCGAGCATTGGGGGATGAAGCATTAGAACTGAAGGGAGTTGCATCGGTCACATTTAAAGTCGGCAATGTAGAAATTAAAGATGATCTGTACGTGATCAAGAAAAGTATAAATCCTATACTAGGTCTGAAGACATCTATTACTTTAAAACTAATTGAGGCAAAGAGAAATGTCGAAGTACACGATGTCAAGCAACAAAATGAAGTTCTACGAGTGTTGATGAAAAAATATAATCAAGTATTCGAAGGACTCTGTACATAGAAAATGAAGTATCACATTAAACTGACGTCAGATGCAAAACCAGTTATTCAATGTGCGCGCAGAGTTGCACCATCACTCTATGAAGAATTAAAAAGAAAACTCACACAAATGCAACAAGATGGAGTGATCACAGAAGTTGATGAACCAACAGAATGGGTTCATAACTTGGTTATAGCAAAGAAGAAAGATAATTCTTTGAGGTTGTGTTTAGATCCCCGAGAACTGAACAAATATATAATGAGAGAACATTTCACTATACCAACATTTGATCAAATCAATAGTTCACTGGGAGCAGCAAAAGTGTTTAGTATACTTGATCAAAAGGATGCATATGGGCAAGTTGAGTTGGATGAACCAAGCTTTTATTTATGTACATTCAATACTCCGTTTGGAAGATACAGATTCTTGAGAATGCCTATTGGTATATCCTCAGCTAGTGAAGTATTACAGAAACCTGCTTATCAAGTATTCGGAGACATCCCAGGTGTACATATCATGTCAGATGACATGCTGATTGCAGCAAAAGATAAAAAAAAACATGATCAAATTTTTGAAAAGGTTCTGGAGAGAGCTAGAAAGAACAATGTAAAGTTCAACAAGAACAAGATACACTATAAACTTTCTGGTGTTAATTATCTCGGAAGACAAATTGGAGCAGATGGTATTCGTCCAGATCCAGCTAAAATCAAAGCAATAATGGAGATGCCAGCACCAACAGATCGAACAGGAATTCAAAGACTGCTAGGGATGTTGAACTTTCTGTCAAGTTTCATTCCAAACATGTCAACAATTACCAGTCCATTGCGTAAATTGCTAAAGCAAGATGTACTGTGGCAGTGGAATGCAGAGCAAGAAAATGCTTTCCAACTAATAAAGAAAACACTTAGTGAAGCTCCATTTCTGCAATTGTTTAACCCTGAAAAGCCAGTTACTATTCAGTGTGACGCTTTTTCTAAAGGGTTGGGAGCATGTTTAATGCAAGAAGACATACCAGTTGCGTATACGTCAAGATCATTGACAGAAACAGAGTGCAGATATGCACAAATAGAAAAGGAAATGTTAGCTATAGTGTTTGCAGCTGAACATTTTCACCATTATATTTTTGGAAGAACTGTGACTGTACAATCAGATCACAAACCTTTGCAAACTATTGTGACTAAGCCTTTACATAAGATTTCACCAAGACTTCAGTTGATGATGTTAAGACTGTTGAGATATCAATTAACCGTAACTTACACTCCAGGTTAAAAAATGCAAATAGCTGATACGTTATCGCGTGCGTACATCAATGGTCAAGAACAATCAAATTCAAATGATGACATGGTTATGAGAATTCATAGCGCAACAGCACAGTTTCCGCGAAGTGATCAGAAGATTATTGAAATTAGAAGGAAAACTGAATCTGATGCTAAATTAAAACTTGTAATTAATTATGTCAGAGAAGGTTGGCCAAGGATAAAAACTCAAGTTCATGAAACAGTGAAAGTGTATTGGTCATTTAAAGACAGTATTCATGAAGAGAATGGAATATTGTTTTATGAGAACAGAATTATAATTCCATCAAGTAATTCTCGACAAGTTGCACACAGGTCATTTTGGTCTTGAGAAAACCAGATCCAAGGCAAAACAGAGTGTGTTTTGGCCAGGATTGTCCAAAGATATTTTTTCGACAATATTAAAGTGCGCAACATGTGCAACGTTCAAAAGAAATAATGTGAAGGAAAAATTGCTAACTCATGCTGTACCAGACAGACCATGGAAAAAGGTTGCGACAGATTTGTTTGAATGGCGAAACAATGACTATTTGCTTTTTGTGGACTATTTCTCTAAATACCCTGAAATAAAACGACTGGAGAACAAAACAGCAGAATGTGTTATCAGGGCAATGAAAGGTATTTTTGCTAGACATGGCATACCAGAAGAAATAGTGAGCGACAATATGCCATTCAATAGCTATCAATATAGAGAGTTTGCTTCTGAATGGGGTTTCAAGATAACAACATTAAGTCCCAGGTACCCTCAATCAAATGGACAAAGTGAGGTGTATGTTGGTATCGTAAAGCAGATATTTAACAAAGCATACAAAAGTGGGAAAGATCCATATCTCGCTATGCTCGAGTATAGAAATACTCCGATAAGCGGACTGCTTTATTCGCCATCATAACGCTGATGAGTAGAACACTCAGGGACATCATTCCAACTGATCCCAAACTATTGAAACCATCGGTAGATGAAAATGCAGAGACATTACTCAACGAACGACAGAGGAAAAGCAAAGTGAAATACGATTCAAAAGCAAGGTTACCTAAAGACTACTCTGTCGGGGAGAAGGTGAGAGTTCGTCTAGGACAAACATGGCAGAAAGCAGTCGTCATTAAGAAACATCCATCACCCAGATTTTACATCATAAAGACAAATGATGGGAAAACATACAGACGAAATCAACGGTTTTTAAACAAGAGCTACGAAGAAGACATCTCTGGATACTATGATACCGACGAAGACAATGAACAGCAAACTGTTAGAACAAACGAAACAGACAATTATAAACTAACATCTAGAGAACTTGCTGTGCCGGTCAAGACAACCAGAAGTGGTCGAGTTGTCAAAATTCCTTGTAAATATAAGTATTAAGAACTTTAAAAGGAAGGGTGTGATAATAGCTTCAAAAGGAAGGATGTGCTAATATTGGAAGATATTACGTCATTGTTTGTTGTTTATGTTTTATGCAAAAGCAAAGAATCGGACGGAAATAAAAAGTTAGTTATATATGTCTACCATAGACATAAATAAATATAGACTGGAAGTAGGAAGTTATTTTTATTTGGGGGAAGTCAAATATGTTTTATGTACTCTATCTATGTGAAAAAAAATGGCGGCAATTGAGCTATAAATTCTAGGACTAACATTTCAGCCAATATATAATTATGATCTAAGGTTTTGAAAAGTACAAAACTGCTATATTCCCAATATTTTGCCTTTGTTTCATAATCATAGACATAGGCAAATATATATAGGTTTGTGATGTGGATCTATGTTTGTTGACATGGCTTCTTTATTAATGTATGGCGGTCGTCTTATCGATTCAAATTGTTAGAATTAGTTTTTAGTCAAAAATAAAATGAGCAGAACGTGCTATAATGTTCGTAGTACGATAGGCCAAAGATAAATTCTAAAGGTTGAAAAAAAATTGAATATTATACACAGTAACTTTCAGTTTCAGTAAGTCAGAATAATTCAGTATCACTGTGACTGTGAGTGTCACTAATTTAATATTGATAGATCTAAATCTAAAAAATATGACTAATATTTGTAATATATAGGTCTAATACTTTTCATACTTTTTACTACTAACTATTAAACTAGTCAGTCTATCATCTATGCATGCAGACTATAGACTAGATCTAGTATAAGTATAGATTATAGATCTAGTGACAATCTAGTCCTAGACTATTTATATACTAACTATAGAGACTATACAGATTACAATTATAGTTTATAGTATAGTAGTATAGTACTAGTAGTAAGTAGTATTTTTTTTACTATAGTATTTATATAGACTAGATCTAAATCTAGTATTTAAAACTATTTATAATTATTTTAATTATGTAAATTTAATAGATTTGGTAGGCACGATTAGAGATATAATAATACAGAAGGGGTTCTATCAATTATATAGGTTATGGCTGAAAAAAAACAACAACTATAAATACTTTTAATTTTACACTGCTCATAACTGCTGTATAACTCATACAGACTTATCTTTTCCCAAATGTTTCCCATAATAATTTTTACTTTATCGTCCAGTCTATATATATATATATGTCTATGATGTCTACCTTGTTAAAGACAGTCTCGTTATTATCATTATTAATTAGTAACGTCTACAGTAATATATTATTAATCTGTGACAACAGAACAATTAACTTTAGAGACAGAGGAAACCATTTTACGGATGGCAACTCTGTCGTGGTTAATAAGTGTACACTTGTAGTGTGCTCGTAATATATAAATGCAGTTTTGGAGCTACGGCAGCGGGTCACCCATGGTGTTACTTTCCTTTAAACTTAAAAACATTCAAAACTATAAGTTTTTTTTTAATACTATTGCATTTAAATAATTGTAACTTTTTTTTTAAAAGTAGGAATATATGACTTGATATTATATATCAATATGTATATTAATAAGTTTTAAAAAGTGGATCATTATTATACCTTTCCAAAAAGTGTAGGGGCGCCAGAAAAGCTTTACCCCGGGGCCTCCACATATTTAAATCCGGTCCTGTAGCCAGATGTTACCGCCTGCGGGTCTTAATTTGTGTCACTGATCTAGTGTATTAGATACAATAAAACAAAACAAACACGTTATAAAATGTTTGTAAAATGTTTTACATGTTTCAGATGTTCCTTCAGAGTTGAAGATAATTTACTTCCTAGTCCAAACCTTCCGCAGGACGACGGGGGTATGGGAGCGGGCTGGGTTTGAACCCGGGACCATCGATAAATCGGAACGACAGTCCATCGCGCAAACCACACGACCAAGCAGGGATCATACCCTGCTCTATGCCATACTTCGTTGTCCAGCGAGAAGTTAATTATTTTTAACTAAGAAGGAACATCTGAAACATTTAAAACAGAAAAAAACAAGTTTTTACAACGGCAAATGAATCTTTGAAACATTATTACTTTTGACCATCAAAATTAAATCACGTCTTGAATATTCCTTGCGAATAGGAGGATCCTGCAGGGACCCCACTCCGACGCGGGCTGTCTCTGAGTTTGTGTGATAACAGAAACTCTCTATGTAATCTTGTTACCAATTGTTTTGTTTAGCGCTATTTCATGCTTTTAGATTTCTCAATACTCTTTGATCCTAGCACTTGTCTGGACCAGTTGGGAAAATTAGTTATGTGCTAGCCTCTCTGCTAGTGTAGTACGTATGACTAGAGAATACTGTATAGTTGTATATATATTGATGTTTTATATAAAGGGGACTAATTTAGTTAATAGGGCCTACCACCCGTTTAGTCCAAGTACAATTTCTTTCCCTTTTTCGAGATACCAAATTATATTAATTACCAATAGTTAATTGTTAATGCTATTAGGATTGGTTGTTTATTTTGTTGGTTGTTGGGTTTTTTTTTATTTTTTTTATTTGTTTACTAAGTACTACTAAGTACCTTTCCCTGCTCTCCCTCTCTCTTTCTCTCTCTCCCCCCCCCCTCTCTCTCTCTCTCTATCTCTATCTCACTCTTAATCTCTCTCGAACAAAAAAAATATATATAAAACTCTTATTAATCCTAAGATATTAGTATTGGCTTTGCTTTTTATTTATATATATATATATATATATATATATATATATATATAAAAGGAAGCGGAAATGACGTAAGACATAAATGGCATAAATAGAAGGGAAAAAGAAACAAAATACTTTATAAATAGGGCCTACAAAATTTTCATGTTATGCTTTAAATGCTTTATATTATAGACTGCAGCCTTTTGGGGGAAATGCTGAAAATAAAATACAAAGGTTTGATAGGTTTGTTTGTTTTTAGCGGTTTTCATGTAGCGAATCTGTCAAATTCGGTTCTTAAAGAGTGCCTTGGGGTAAAAGAAACCATTGTACGAAATTTCATGCGGATCCGTACGACACGTTAAAAGATTTCTTGATCAATTAATCAGTTAGTCGATGATATTTTGCATTTATATAGAGATAGAGGTTTTGTACACTGGTTGCATTAAAAAACGCTTTCTCCCTATGGATAAAACTCCATTTTGTTAGAACATCCAATTTTAAAAAAATACACCAATATTATAGTACTTGCCCTGTTGCAGATTGCACAGAAGATATTTTTGTACAGTGTCTTTGTAAGTAAATCATAAACCATGTGCTCGTTGCCAAACTGGTCTGTCTCACAAGCCTTGATTATGTCCTCGTCTACAGGAATCAGCGTTCTATTGGGCCTACAGTGGTGTATCGGTACACTTCAGTGCATTATGAAACCAGATTTTTAAAAAAAAAGTGTTACGGTATGATAAGATCTATAATAAGGCTTGTCTTCGAGTCCGAAGATTAGTAAGGAATGCTGTATTTTCTGAGACTGTACAGCCCCAGCTGTGACCTACATATTTTGCCACACCTAGAGCTGATGAGATTTAGGGGTGCTGAGAACTAACATAAGCTAGGCCAATATTAGAATATGCTTCCTCTGTTTCGAATTCCTTAACGAAAAAAAAACATAAAGAAATTAGAAAAAATACAAAATAGAGCATTGGGATTTATAACAATATTTCAATTTGATTTGAGTAACATCGTTGTTAAAAAAAAAACTTAACTTAGACCCAGTTTATGACAAAAAGAATCAAAAGTTAAGTAGCTATGATACAAAAAACTAAACCATTACTTACAAATAGCCATATAAAACCTAATGAAATACTCAGAAAGTCACAAGGATAGAGGCACATTTCTTATTCCATACGCTAGAACGAATTCATACAAGTGCTCCTTCTTCCATAATGCAATTAGAGAATGGAAAGGGTCCCTGAATTAGCCAGTAAATCCAATGACTTAGTATGAGCATTTCTGTTTATTTCTTCCATGGTAATGCTTCTTGTATTAATTGTTGATTAAACAAATTCATCACACGCCGGACAGAAAGAAAGAAAAGTATGTGGCATTGTATGGACTAGCAACCCAGCACACTATTTCAATGAACAGTGGGCGGAGATTCTGGCCCACACAAAAAAACTTGATTGGAATGTTACAGTACATGGCGAAAACCATATTTGGGAGAGGTATATTAATAAACAAGTTGGTCATCCCGAAGATAATCTACTTAGCAAATATAGTGGAACCCCCTCCTACTTTCATAAATAACATCAATACCACTATCAGAAATTTCATTTTCAAAAACACAATAAGGAACATTAAACATACAACACTTATACAAGACAAAAGAGAAGGAGGGATAGGTTTACAAGACATTCACACAAAATAATAATAATGAAGTACCCAAAGCCATAAATAAAAACTAAGACTAAGACTTAGACTGCTTTATGGATCCTTACGGAAATTTGTTGTGATTACAAGAACTCTTTTCTCATATAAAGACAACACAACAGAAAAATACACATAAATACAACAGACAACATAAGAGATACCAATGTAATTATTTTATCAGAATATAGAAATCTTATTTGGAATACCTACCTACAAATTGTCTACCATAATAAAATGTGCAATAAAATATTATTAGATTACATTTTTAGAAAAATTATTGAACGCAAAGTGAAAAAATTATAGCACTAAATCAATATAACAAGATTGTCCATTAACTTAAAGAAAAGGAAATATATATATATATATATATATGAATATGTGTATGCGTTTGTGTATAGATATATATTCCAAAGATCCTTCTTATATATTTAAAGACCCTTTTTAAAATAAAAATTTTAACCATATAGTTAAAAAAAAGCTAATACTCAAAATTGATATGCGCAATGTTAAAAAAAAGCAGTGATCGCTTTTTGAAATTGACTATGGTTAAGCCAATTCAAAGACAGTACACAAACACGAAAGCCATGCCTTGACCTTGTGGCTTGTGACTGTAGAGACTTAAACCAGTCTTGATCTACAAGGACTAGCGAGTTAGGCAGGAGAAAATGAGAGATCTCATTCGATTAAAGCAGATAATACAGAAATTGAACATTGGGACGGCAAGTCAAGGAACGGAAGCGCAATAAGAAATCAGGAGCGAACACGTGAAAACCCAAGAAAGGAGAAAAAAAACTCCAAGAAATCAAGATCAAGGGCAGACCCTTACTGTTTATGTAAACACTGTTTTTCTTCTGTTGTTCCTGTACTGAGAATCAAGCATGACCTCGTGATATCTAAACAAACAATTCTTTGTATAAAGTTGTACTTTTTAACAATTATGTCCATAGTGGTTTCTTTACGAATATTGCAAAAATAATCTTCCACGACCACTATCCGCATTGTGCATACCTGTGCTGTCTACTAACAAATATACTAATTCTTTCTACCTGACAGACTGTTACTATTTACAAACACATAATTTCACTATCTTTCTTCTGTTGACATTATATTGAGCAACAACTTAACCTCATACCTCAACAAGCCTTTGCATTACATTGTTACTAAGTTAGTATTTAGTTTCATCCTGTCACGGTTTTACAAATGATACAAAAATAATTCTCCACCACCATTGTCAATATTGCGCATGCTTGTTTAATCTATAGACAAACAATATAATAAAGAGGGGAAGAGGAAAAAAAAGAAAAAAGGGGGAAAAATATTCAAAAATAAAGTATATATATATATATATATATATATATATATATATATATATAATAACCCTGTGACTAAAAGACAGCCACAGAGAAATTGTCCCAGAGCAGAAACTCCCGAGATACTGACTCTAGCAGACATGATTTCCGCCTTGATGATGAGGAAGTAGTTTTCCTGAATCTCAAGTGAGGAAATCAAAAATTGTCATATGAAGGGAGACAATAAAAGAAACAATATAAATATGTGAATGCCTATGTTCGCATGAGTGTGTACCATAGACATAAATAAATATAGACTGGCAGTAGGAAGTTATTTTTATTTGGGGGGAGTCAATATGTTTTATGTACTATATCTATGTGAAAAGAAAATGGCGGCGATTGAGCAATAAATTCTAGGACTAACATTTCAGCCAATATATACCTTTGATCTTTAGTTTTGAAAAGTACAAAACTGCCATATTCCCAATATTTTGTCTTTGTTTCATAATCATAAACATGGGCAAATATATATAGGTTTGTGATGTGGATCTACAAACTTATCTTTTCCCAAATATTTCCGATAATAATTTGTTCTTTATCGTCCAGTCTATATATATATGTCTATGGTGTGTACACAAATAGATGTGTATACATGTTTGATAGAAATTTATATAAAGAACTGGGGTAATGTAGCAAAAGCACAAGAGAAACAACCATAATCAATGGAGACAAAGTGGAAAAATGTAACTACGAAGTTTAAAATGTTCTAATATCATTTAACTAGAAGAGAAATGAAAAATATCATAACACCATGCGATGCGGCTTGAAAAGTTTAGTTGCAACGGCTACTTTTGGTTTTCAAAAAGCAAACCGTTTAATTTATAAAATTAACTAGACATATGTTACCCGCGACCCGCGGGTCTTTATTTGCGCATTACTGTCGATATACTCACAATTAAACGAAATAATAATGTAATAAGTAAAGCGAATGTGTCAATGTAAAAATAGTGTGAATGAAGCTATCAAATCAAAATAGCTAATAGGCTTAAACCCATTTTTTTTTCAAATTAAAACATTTACATGTAGGCCTACATATATTTGATTAAAATTTGAGATGAATAGACTAAATTTTGTATGTTCATTTGTGTAAAGTATATAGTAGATCTTGAGGTAGACATAGATCTAAATCTACACTTATCTACAGTGCTATTGAGTTCATTCTGTGCTGCGCATGCATGAACTTTTTTTTCAAATTTGAATGTTAATTTGATTAAAATATGAAATGAATGGACAATAATTAGTATGTTTATGTGTTAAAGCATAAAACTATCTTTGCGAAAAGAAGTTTTATCATCTTAGAGTTCAATAAGAGTTTTAGACCTAGGCCTAGGAATAGACTCAGTAGAGAGATGTGTTAATGTGTAACCATTTGGTAATGTCTAATGAAAGGATGTTCGCCAGGAAATCTGTAGTCACAGATATCAGGAACTAATTTATGTAAAAAAAATGCTTTTGAATAATCTAGTGGATTGGATTTAGATGTATGTGTGTATGTTAAACGTAGCTAATGATCCTTTCACGTTATTTCTCTTTCGCTACGAAAATAAAATTAGTTTTGCGAAAATCGGTTTACCCGAAGTCGATACATTCTTATCTATTAAAAACGAAAAGAGCGATAGCTTTGTTAAATGAATGGGATTATAAAGTGAACTATTAAACGAAATAATTTTTAGTACGCGATTCATGAATGAATATAGATCTAGGCCTATCTCAACTCGGCTTCGCAGCTTTTATAAACAAATGTAGCTTTAGAAAACCAAATTTGAATGTTTATTTGATCAAAATATGAAATGAATGGACTTTAATTAATATGTTAATGTGTTAAAGTATAAAACTATCTGTGCGAAGAGAAGTTTTATCATCTTAGAGTTGAATTAGAGTTTTAGATCTAGGGATGGGATTATAAAGTAAACAATCAAACGAATTAATATTTAGTACGCGATTCATTACGGTATTGTCTAATGAAAGAATGTTCGTCAGGAGATCTGTAGTCACAGATATAAGGAATTAATTTATGTAAAAAATGGTTTTGAAACACAAAATTGAAGGTTAATTTTATTATATAATGAAATCAATGGACCTTCTTTTGTATTTTCATGTGTCAAAGTAAAAAACTATCTGCGCAAAGTGTATTTCTTAAAATTAGATCTAGGTCTAAATCCTTTCTATCTTTTCTCATGTCAACATTGTAGACATGGCCTAGATCCATAAAATACTATAGCTGTAATAGAGTCGCACAACATATTTTTTTGAGGGTCTTACATTTGTTTTAGGGCTACAATACATACACTGCGGTCTAAGTTGGTGTTAATATTTGATATGTAAGTTATAGTCCTTAGTCATTGTGAGTTATGCGTCTTTTGTTGTGAACATGTCCTTCCTGCCTAAGATGGCGTCCTATGTTGATGATTAAAAGTGTTCGGCCCAACTACGACAATTGTTGCCTCGATTCTTCAGGCCATACTTAACATGGTGGCAGCGGAAAGTGAACCACGTAAGTGCTTTCACTCTCGCTAGAAGTAGAAGACTAGACGTCAAGGGAGAGATTAATGATAAATTGAGAGCTATATCGGACAGTCTACCCACAAGGTCACGTACGCTTAGGCCTATCAAGGGAGGCAACCAAGAGATTTATAAATCAGACAGTAGAGACAGAGTTACTCAAGATGTCGGAAAATCTACTGACGCCACCCCATTGCCTGGAACTAACGGAAGGAAATGTTAACGAAAATTTCAGACGGTGGAGGCGGCAGATGGAAATATATTTGCAGGCGACGGGGGCCTACGGAAGGCCCAAAAGCCAACAGAAGGCCATCATACTACATTGTGCCGGCCTACAGGCCATTGAAGTCAGTGACCAATTCACATACCAGGAAGGGGAGGACGAGGGCGACCCGGAGACACTATTGAAAAAGCTACACGACTACTGCAACCCAAGAGACAACGAAGTGTTAGAGACGTTTCGCTTTTGGAAATTACCCATCTGCTCCCCATTTGAAACCTACCTAACGAAGCTAAAGTCCCAGGCAAACAAGTGCAATTTTAAGGAGCCAGACAGGATGATCCGGGACAAAATAGTGTTCTCCTCAGACAGAAAAGTGCAGGAAAAACTCCTGGCATGCCCAGAGCTGTCCCTGAAAAGAACAATTGAGATTTGCAGAGCCTTCGAACAGTCAACGACCAGTGTTGAGGAAATACGAGCTGAAGCTCAGGCCCAAGTTGACAAAATGGAAAGAACAACACAAAAATCTACAGCTACACCCTTAGAGTGCCGATTCTGTGGACGACACCACGCGTTCAATAAAACAGCATGCCCAGATTGGGGACAGACATGCAAGCGATGCGGGGAAAGAAACCACTTCGCAAGAAAGTGCAACAGAGCAAAAGGAAGCACACTTGTACACAAGGCGTCAGGGTACGAGCCAGAGTGGCTAAATACAATAAATGCACTCAAGTCGACAAGAGACAGACACACGGCTGAATTCGTAGTGAACGGTCAAAGAGTGAAATTCCAGTTAGACACAGGAGCCGACGTCAACATCATTTGTAAAAGATTTGTCAAGAGATGTCAAGCAGTGGAGACCACACAAACTCTAAGAATGTGGAACATGACTGAACGGAAGCCAGAAGGAGTTGCTGATTTACCAATGACAAACCCAAAAACTGGGAAAACAACTGTAGTGAAGTTCGTCGTCGTTGGAAATAACTTCCAATGCCTCCTAGGCTTGAAAACGTGTCAAGAACTGGACCTCATTACACTCAACGACAACAATTTTGTCTCTCAAGTACAGTCAACCAACGATAACCTAGGTGACCTAGGAGAAGCGAAACTAACCATCGATGCAAGCAAGTCTCCAGTGGTGTCTGCATGCCGCAATATTCCTTTCGCATACAGAGACAAAGTCAAGAAAGAGCTTGATGTACTCGTGAAGAGAAAAATACTGGTCCCGGTAGAGGAGCCAACGGATTGGGTCAGTCAAATGGCCATTGTTCAGAAAAAAAACGGAGATCTGCGAATCTGTATAGACCCACAACACTTGAATAGAGTCTTGAAAAGGGAGCATTACAGACTCCCCACATTTGAAGATACTCTACCCCAGTTCGAGAACGCCAAAGTCTTCTCGAAACTTGACGTTAAAGAAGCCTATTGGCATGTTCGCCTTGACAAAGAATCAAGTATCCTGACAACAATGATAACACCTTTCGGCCGTTATAGATGGACAAGGCTGCCCTTCGGACTATGTGTCGGTGGAGAAATTTTCCAAAGAAAACTGTCACAAGCACTGGAAGGCCTCAGCGGCTGCATCAACGTCGCCGACGACATCATTGTAGTCGGGTGTGGCAGAACAATGGAAGAGGCGTTGTGGGACCATAAGGCAAAACTGGAAAATCTGCGAGAAAGATGCAAAAGAAAATCCATAATACTGAACGAGAGCAAAACATTGGAACAAAAAGAGGCGGTCGAATTCATGGGGCACGTCATCAGTGCACAAGGCATTAAACCAGACCCCAAGAAGGTGCAGGCCATAGTGGACATGGATCGCCCTACAAACGCGCAGCAAGTCCGACGATTCTGTGGTATGGTGCAGTACCTCTCAAAGTTCCTTAGCAACCTGTCAGCCATATCACACCCCCTGCGGGAACTCACCAAGAAAGAAACGGATTTTGATTGGAATGAGGAATGCGAAGTCGCCTTTAGGAAACTAAAAGAAATGATAACAACAACCCCGGTGCTGGGTTTCTATAACGCAGCCAAATCCCTTGAAATCCTGGTCGACAGCAGCCAAGATGGGCTTGGTGCCGTGTTGATGCAGGAAGGGAAACCATTGGAGTATGCCTCACGAGTCTTAACACCAACGGAAAAGAGATGGGCTCAAATAGAGAAAGAACTACTGGCAGTAGTTTTCGGACTTGAGAGGTTCAATCAATACACTTTTGGCAGACCCGTCACAATCATAAATGACCACAAACCCCTTGCTACCATCCTACAAAAACCCCTAAACCAAGCCCCAAGACGGTTACAGAACCTCATCATGAGAAGCAATAGATATGATTTCACATTCAAGTGGGTTCGCGGAAACGAACTGTACATAGCCGACACGTTGTCCCGTGCATGCAACACTAAGCCATTTACTGAAGAAATATTGAACCTCAACATCCAACAAATCGTCGATATTCCCGATCCACTGCTAGACCGAATTAGAAGCGAAACAGATGCTGATGAAACTCTACAAGCTCTCCGAAAGACCATTGAAGACGGTTGGCCTGTCAAGAAAACTGCCGCTCCCGCGGCTCTGAGGCCCTATTATGACTTTGCCGAAACCCTGAGTATAAGTAATGGAATCATCGTCAAGGGGGAAAGAGTACTAATTCCCAAAAGCATGCGCTCAGAGATGAAGGAGAAGTTAGCATACGACAGCATGATGAGGCGGGCGAGGGCTCTGATTTTCTGGCCAGGAATGGCTGCGGAAATCAAACAGATGTCCGACTCGTGCACTGCCTGCCAAGAGAATAAGCCAAGCAATCAAAGAGAAACGTTGTGGCCACATTATGAAGGAAAAGGACCTTGGGAAAAAGTTGGAACAGACTTAATGGAGATCCAAGGGAGAACATACTTGATCACAGTGGACTATTTCTCAAATTGGATCGAAGCTGACTTATTAACAACATCAACCTCAACCGAGGTGATTAGAAAACTTAAAGCTCACTTTGCCAGATTCGGAGTCCCTAAAGTCCTAATCTCTGACTGCGGGCCTCAATACACGTCTCACGAATTCGCCGTATTCACTAACAGATGGAACATATTGCACATCAGGTCCGATCCTGGACACCCCAAAGCCAACGGAAAAGCAGAGGCCGCAGTAAAAACAATCAAAAACATGATGAGAAAGACCATCGGAACCGGAGATGATCAATACGAAGCCCTGCTGGAACTTCGCAACACTCCCAAACAGGACTGTGGCTATAGCCCAGCCCAGTTGTGTTTGAACAGAATAACACGGTCACTTCTACCCCTGACTAAAGCCCTTGAGCCTGAAAGCTACACAGAAGGCCTGGGGGCGAAAGCCCGTCACAGGTACACCATAAAAAACACTATGATAAAAGAGCAAGAGACCTGCCCCGGCTGAATGTGGACCAAAACGTTTACTTCCAGAGTCCAGGAAACAATGAGTGGCGGCCTGGCAAAATCATTATGAGAAACAGTGAGCGGTCCTACACCGTGAAGGGAACAACGGGCGGTACCTACGTTAGGAACAGAGTGCACATCCGGCCCAGGAATGTCCCTTACTCAGACATCTTTTCAGATGACGAAACGGCAACCCATGAGGCACCACTAGATGCCTCATCCACAGACTTAACACCACACCCTGCTTTAGAGTCCAGCGCCGGCCCTGATGGGATCCCACCCTTGGCTCACGGAGCAGAGCCTAGCGTGAGAAGGAGTGGGCGAACGAGAGCCACCCCTACGTGGCACAAGGACTATGACATGGGCAAGTGGTGACAACCCCTCAAGTTTTGTTTTTTTGTCTTTTTTTTTCTTGCTACATTTTTTGCTAGATCTGCATAGCCTTCAATATTGATGTATATTATGTTCTATGTATATTATATGTTCTACTCCTATTTATAATGTTGTGTATATACCAATGTTGTCTGTTGAAAATGTTATCAGTGTATCGTAGTATCATCGTGTCACTGTATGTGAAAAGGTTATTGTCTACAATGTTCGTGGTGAAAGAAGGATGTTTCTGCCATATGCTCGTTTTGGAATGCTGTAGTGAATATGTTTTGTCTATAGAAAGGGAAGGATGTTAATATTTGATATGTAAGTTATAGTCCTTAGTCATTGTGAGTTAGGCGTCTTTTGTTGTGAACATGTCCTGTGGTTCTGAACTAATTCCTTAAAAATGTTTTAATGATCAGATTTTTTTTTTGTTTAGTGCCCCCATCAGGATGAAAGTCACTTATTTCTGTGTGTTTTGTCTGTTGGTCGGTCTGTCCGTCACATTAAAAAAAACCACTAAATGCTATTGAAAATCTGATTTAACTTTTAATGTTCCTTTCGAAACATTGCAATAGTTTTAAGTATCTATAATAGATTATTCTGGATGTTTTTGTGAATAACAAATCACTGCCAACGAATGCCTGTTAGCTCTTCTAACTTATATTACATGTAATGAAATTGTTCCAGATATTGTTTAAAAAAAAACTTATATCAAACGATTATTTGAAATAGCAAAATTAACTTATATTATCCTTATATTCTTAGACAATAAGTCACTATAGTTTAATTATCGATATCCAATTTTCCGTAATTTCAACTTTAAATAAATTTATTTCAAATGACTTTTGTTTTAAAATATCAACTATAGGTTGTTCAAGATTTTAAAATAAGAAAGTTATTTAATAGAAACGATTATTAAAAAACACTTTTTAGAATTATTTGACACTGAATTTTCTTGCTGAAATAGAACAGAAGTTTTTTTTATCTGTAAAGAATGTTCCGGATTTCATTTTGAAAAAGAAATCAACCTATATTACTTAAATTTTCTTTCAAATCGTCGCCAAATTTATTCCAAATTTTATATGAAAAATCTAACACAAATAACTGTTTGAACGTCCTCTTCTAATAAATAAAAAAAATAATCTTTTCATTTACGAATATGGGTTGTTTTTTTTTATGAAAAACATTCTAACTCTATTTGCACTTCTGTCAAACATTAAGGTTAATTTTCTAGCTAAACGTTTTAAAATCTAATTATCGTTTTAATATATATGTTCCGGTTTTAAAGGAAACAAACTTCCTAACACCAAAATATAGTATAAAATCTCCCCACAAGGCTCTGGTACATCTAATTTTAATACGAGACCATTTCAAAAGTGTAATTAATTATTTTTTTAGATTTATCTAGAATTCACTTTTTCTCTCCATGTTTACAAACGTCCGGAACAATCTATTATAGATACTTAAAACTATTGTGATGTTTCGGAAGGAAAATAAAGGTTAATTAAATTTTTAATAGTTTTTAGTTGTTTATTACCTTTACGGACAGACAGGCTGACAGACATAATGCACAAAATATGCGTCTTTAATCCTAATATATATAGTTTTTAATTTTTTTTATTTTTTTTTATTAACATAACGGACAGACTGACTGACAGACAAAATACACAAAAATGCGGCTTTAATCCTAATGTATGTACATATCTTTAAATGAATTCTATAACAACTCGGTGCACTGGGCAATATGAACCCTCGTTATATCTCTCGTGTAAAAAAAAACTAAATTTTGTTGTTACTAGCCCATTGTGGCGTAATGAAATCCCTCCTGCAAAAGGGGGGGGGGTCGGAATTAAGTCACTGATTTTTTGCTTTGATTTTGTTTATTTTAGATGAGATTTTAATACCAAACCATCACTTTCCCCAGCACAGTCAATGGTTTTTGAGTTTAAAACCCTTACCAGGGAGTTTGAGTTTAAAACTCCTACTAGGGGGTTTGAGTTTAAAACCCCCTACCCGGGAGTTTTGAGTTTAAAACCCCCTACCAGGGGGTTTAGAGTTTAACCCCCCTCTATTAAGGAGTTTAGCAGTTAAATCCACCTCTTCTATAAAACAAAACCAAAACAAAAATGCAAACGACAATCCCCAAACTTCAAAAGCACAGATCGTGTCTAAATCAAGGAATTGCTATGCCGAACTAGGAGTCGACCCCTTAGTAAGATTTTGACAGGGCGTCGCATGAGGTTGTAAAAATGTTTGTTTGTAAAATGTTTTACATGTTTCGGATGTTCCTTCAGAGTTGAAGATAATTACTTTCTAGTCCAAACCTCCCGCAGGACGACGGGGGATGGGAGCGGGTAGGGTTTGAACCCGGGACTATCGATAAATCTAAACGACAGTCTAGTGTGCAAACCGCACGACTAGGCAGCCGACAAAATGAATTACGCATAATAAGAGTTGCGATGACACCCTATTAAGTACAACTTTGCTCTACACATTCATGGAGGTCCTCAGAGCAGGTGGGAAAAGGCTTCATATATTACCAGTGACAAATTTTTGTGGAAACAGCTTGATGACAAATGCGCCGAACGGCGCGGGAGGGTCTAAGTCAGTAAGAATAGCACATTAGGTTTTTGAAATAAAACATTTTAATAGCAGGAAAATGCACTGTAGATACCTCAGAATATGCATTTTGTTGGCTTTCAATACCAGAAATACTTACTTTTTGGGTTAAGTGTTTAATTTTTATATACTTTTTGTTAACTCTTTCTGCATTAGTTTCTTTACATTTTCTATATAGGTTTTCCTTCTGTTTACAAAGCTTCTTTAGTCTATTATTAAACCAGCATTTATTTATTTTGTTTAAATATATATTTAGTTGGTATATGATTTTCTATAATGCTTTTAAGATGGTTTTTAATGAAATTCCAGAGGTCATCGACTGGTTGGTTAATGTCTTTTTGTTGAAAGTTTAATGCAGCTTGGTGTAGTTGTGTTAGGTTACATTTATTCCAGAGTAAGATTTTTCTTTGGGGTTTTGTATTGGCTACTGCTTTTATCTGACTGTGTATTTTTATGATTTCATGGTCTGATAGACCAGGGATAATATCATAATCAACTACTAATCCAGGTCTGTTGGTTAAGAAGAGATCTAATAGGTTGTTTAATCTAGGCTTTTTAATGATTTGATCTAAACTTAGGTTGTGTAGAAGATTCTATGAAAAGCTCATTTATGTCCTTAATGTTTTGGTGTTTATCTATGGTTAGTGTTTTCCAATTTATATCAGGTAGGTTGAAATCACCCATAATGCAAAAAAACTGCATTTTTATTTGTCTCTTTAAGTGTAGTAATCTGATTACATAGTTCCTGCATGTATTCTAAACTAGAATTTGGTGGTTTGTAAATGCTGCCTATCATTAGGGATGTTGAGGTGGTATTAATTTTACAAAATGTAGATTCTATATTTTTAGAGTTAGGTAAGGTAATTTCTTCTGCTATAAGAGTGTTTTTTATTGCTAAAAGAACTCCTCCATGATTATCATCCCTATCTTTTCTAAAAATTTCATAATTACTATTAAAAATTTCTGTATTATAAATTTCAGGATGTAGCCAAGTTTCTGTTCCTGCAATTATGTCTGGTTTATCACATTCTAATAAAATTTCTAAGTCTGCTGTTTTGTTCCTAATGGTTTAAAAAATTATTACTAAGATTTTAATCTACTATTTTTAAATTTAATGTTGCATTCAGTCTATCGATATATTATCTAGGATTTTTTTTGGGGGCATAAATCTAATCTAAACTACATCTAAATTATTCCAAATTTATATTATCTATATCTAGTAGATATAGATCTTAAGGTTCCCGGTCATTTCATCCCCTGGTCATTTCATCCCCAAGTTATTTCATCATCTGATCGTTTATTCTAACAAAGAGTAATCGTAGCCGCCTCTGAGTTTGTGTGATAACACAGACTCTTTTTTTCAACCTTGTTTTTCTTGCATTTGTTTTTGAGGCAAAATTTCTCCGGTGTTATGCTCCATTCAAAATTATAATATCTCATGCAAATCCGTACAGCTGCTCAGCCTTTTAGACGCTTTTTAAATAAATGAATAAAGCTTAGTTAAAAACGTTTATTTACAGGGGGGGGGGAAATAGTCGGGGAGACTTCTGTCTAAGCGTGTCTATTGTTACTCTTTCTAGAGTCGCTAAACATGGCATATTTCCTGTCTAATTCTATCTACTCCTTAGGTCTTAAGATTAATACTCAAATATGTTATAAATATATTTATATATATATATATCACTGGCGGATCCAGGGGGGGGGGGCGGTAGGGGCGATCGCCCCCCCCCCCACTCGACCGACCCCCCCTTTTAGTATAGAATTCACACAATTTGTATACGAATTTATAACTTATGTTAATAATATATACTAACTATTTATATTTCAACCTATTTTTAGATTATTTCGCCCCCCCCCCCTTTTCTAGTATTTTGGCCGATTTGCAGGGTCTGGAGGGGGTGATGGCATCAAATCGCCCCCCCCCTTTACCATAAACTTTCGAGTGGGGGGGGCGGTCCTATTTATTTGCGGAAATCACAGCTTGCTAACAGAATCAATTAAATATCTATATGATTAAAACTTGTTATTGGTATTTTGACCGGTCTTCATATTACAAAGCTCAACAACAACAGCAAAAAAACTGTTATTCAATGAATACCAGCTAACATACAACTAGCAGGAAATGAGAAGGCTGACACACTCGCCAAGAGTGGGAGAACAAACTCACAAGTAAACTCTGCACTCTATCCAGAAGAAATGAAGAAATTAATTGTAGATAAAATAAATTAGAAATGGACGAGCTCTCATCCAAATCACAAGAACGATGACGCTTACTATAAGCTATCCCGACAAGACCAACGTCTAATCTTTCGACTCAGGACCGGACACAACAGATTGCGACAACACATGTTCCGGAAGCTCAAAATTGGAACCAGTGAAATCTGCCCATGTGGGGTATCACCAGAAAATGCCGACCATGTCCTCCAAAACTTCTCTCTCTACCAAGAGGCCCGTATAAGACATTGGCCCCAAATCACCCCAATAGAAAGAAAACTATATGGAGAGCTCCCTGTGGAAACCACTGCGCAGTTCATCTCATGTATTGGTCTAGTCATATAAACACTCCAACATAACAATGAGAAAGATGAAGAAGAAGAAGAAATATTATGTCGTTCATCTTTGGCCGATTGGAAGGGGAGGAGCGAATACCTCTACTGCCCTTCCCATCTAAGCCCTTTGGGTGTTGGGGTGGTCCTACTTTTATGGAGAAATTATAGTGAACAAAATTAGTCGAATATCTATATAATATAAACAGGTGGAAGTGCGATACATGCAATCACCTTCCCCCCATCGGACAAACCAATAATTTTTCTTTTTGTATTATAGTAAGAAATTACAAAATTAAAAAAATCTGTCACTAATATAATTTATATATGCTATAAAGTAAATTCTTATATCGAGTCGCCCAACCCCTATTCTTTTATGGAAAATGCAATCATTAGCAGAAATTATAAAAAGGAGCGAGGATTAATCGTTTTCATTTTACCGCCCTTCCCATTTCCAGACAGAGTTTGTGTAATTTCACATGAATTTATCATAACTATTTTAAGAAAGACTTTGCTTTGGAAAAGTTATAATTCAAACGAAATTTTTCAATATAACAGTCACGGTTCAGATGAGTTCAAAAGCCAGATAATCTTTTCCTAGTCGACTTTTTCCAACCTTACTCTTTCTCATATTTTTCGACTTAAATAAATTTAGGACTATAACTCATAATTTATGCTTACATTTTATTGAATATTATTAATCAAATATTTTTTTTCGGCGGCGGTCCTCAAAGCCTTAATCTAAATATGTTGGGTATCTTATCTTTTCAAAGAACAAATCGGTTGTATTTGCAATGTATTAAGGGACTATAAATTCATATTAGCATATATTTCCACATTATTCAAAAGGTCCTTTATAATAGAATGAATAATGAGCTGTAGGTCAGGAGAATGCGTTACTGCAGTGAAGAATGCCAAAAAACGCTTTAAGCGTCGGGGCTTCGACCCGAACCCCATTGATAAACAATAAGCTGTAGATGTCACGAGAATGCGTTTCTGCAGTGAAAAATGCAAGAAAACGCTTTTGGCGTCGGGGCTTCGCCCCGAACCCCACTAATAAGTAATAAGCTGTAGAAGTCAGGAGAATGCGTTTCAGCCGTGAAAAATGCAAGAAAACGCTTTTGGCGTCGGGGCCTCGCCCCGAACCCCACTGATAAATAATGAGCTGTAGATGTCAGGAGAATGCTTTTCTGCAGTGAAGAATGCAAGAAAACGCTTTTGGCGTCGGGGCTTCGCCCCGAACCCCACTTATAAGTAATAAGCTGTAGATGTCAGGAGAATGTGTTTCAGCCGTGAAAAATGCAAGAAAACGCTTTTGGCGTTGGGGCTTCGCCCCGAACCCCACTGATAAATAATGAGCTGTAGATGTCAGGAGAATGCGTTTCTGCAGTGAAGAATGCAAGAAAACGCTTTTGGCGTTGGGGCTTCGCCCCGAACTCCACTGATAAATAATGAGCTGTAGATGTCAGGAGAATGCGTTTCTGCAGTGAAGAATGCAAGAAAACGCTTTTGGCGTTGGGGCTTCGCCCCGAACTCCACTGGTAAATAATGAGCTGTAGATGTCAGGAGAATGCGTTTCTGCAGTGAAGAATGCAAGAAAACGCTTTTGGCGTCGGGGCTTCGCTCCGAACCCCACTAATAAGTACTAAGCTGTAGATGTCAGGAGAATGCGTTTTAGCCGTGAAAAATGCAATAAAAAGCTTTTGGCGCCGGGGCTTCGCCCCGAACCCCACTGATAAACAATGAGCTGTAGACGTCAGGAGAATGCGTTTCTGCTGTGAAAAATGCAAGAAAACGCTTTAGAGTGTCGGGGCTTCGTCCCGAACCCCACCGATATAACTTACAGCGCTTTCCCAGAACCCCAAGCTTGCAAGAGAAAGGCCTCAACATGACTGTTTTTTTTCGCCGAAAATTGAGAAACAGTCTTATTTCATTCTCATATAACGAATATATATATATATATATATATATATATATATATATATATATATATATATATATATATATATATATATATATATATATATATATATATATATGCTCTACCCACGTTTATGCATAGGGTTAGGGTTTACTGGGCGTTAGGGTTAGGGTTTGGAAAAAAATCGCCCCCCCCCACTCCAAAGTTCTGGACCCGCCAGTGATATATATATATATATATATATATATATATATATATATATATATATATATATATATATATATATATATATATATATATATATGGTCGCTGTGTTGATACTTGTAGATGTAGTAGGCAAGTTAATACAACCAACAACAGAATAAACAAGAAATATACCTAATAACTCAGGCTGATAACTTTAACACTTTAATCAACAACGTGGGTTCGTTACTACTTTATTTTTGTTCTTACTTTTTAATTATTCGTCACGTCACCACGGAAATATCCAAACTCAAAAACTTCTACGCGTCTTTCTATTGTGTTATTATAATATATATATATATATATATATATATATATATATATATATATATATATATATATATATCATGGGCGTAGCCAGGATTTTTTTTTCGGGGGGGGGGGGGAATTACCTCCCCCCTCTTTCCGAAAAAAATGTGTGTGTGTGTGTACATATTAATCTTTATTACGTTCTGACCCTTTCGGAAGACGCTTAATATGCCCTAGAATAGATTCTTCTCGAATTAGTGGAACACGTGTAGACTCCCCTCCTTTGCTAGCAAGTGGGTCTGGAAGCGCGGGGCCAAGCCCCGCCGCCGAGCACTATTTCTCGTCTTGAAAGCCTAAAAAATGCATATTCTGTGGTATCTACAGAGCATTTACCTGCTATTAAAAAGTTTTATTTCAAAAACCTAATGTGCTATTCTTACTGACTTAGACCCTCTCGCGACGTTCGGCGCATTTTCCGGCAAGCTGTTTCCGCTACTCTTATTTTGCGTAATTCATTTTGACGGAGAACATGTCCCGCAAAACCTCATGCGACGCCTTGTCACAACCTTACTAAGGGGTCGACTCCCAGTTCGGCATATGATTTCTTTGATTTAGACCCGATCTCTATGACTGACTCCTAAAATCTGTCTTAGCCATCTTTGTTGAGACACATTTAATGATATTCAATTTCGGCAGAAGACTACTCACACTTTATTAATGGAGCCCAAGCCACTGGTAGAAATTTGTAACCTTTATTGACTACGCTCCTGGAATTACACGCCTGTATTTCGCTTTAGATTTTATATCGAAAAGGAAAGTTTTTTTCGTCAAAATCATCTGTTAAGGGGTTTTAAACTAAAAAATCTCTGGAGTTTGTTTTTTTTTTTTAATTCAAAACCCCATTTAGCTACGATCATAGAATTTGGTGACTGTAGTTTGCTTTAAAATAATATTGAAGGGAGAGGTTTACAACTCTAAACGCTCTGTAGGGGAATTTTAAACTCAAAACCATCTGGAGGGGTTTTAAACTTTAAAGAAAAAGCCATCTGGAGGAGGGGGGTTTAAACTCAAAACTCCCTTTGGCTACGCTCATAGCATTTTCAGTGCGCAATTTGCTTTTTTTTTAAATATTGAAGAGGTAGTTTTCAGCTTCAAACCAAGCTGGCAGGGGGTTTTAAACTCAAAACCCCTTTGGCTACGCTCACAGATTTTATAGTGTGTAATTTGCTTTTTTTTATATTGAATAGGTACTTTTTTAGCTTCAAACCCCAACTGGAGGGGGGAGGGAAATTAACCTAAAAACCCCTTTGGCTACGCTCATAGAATTTTGAGTGTGTAATTTGCTTTTTTTTATATTGAAGAGGGGGTTTATCGTAAATTTTGGAGGGGGTTTTAAAATCAAAATTTTCCTGAACTGTGCTGTTGGAATTTGGGGATTTTTGTTTCCTTTTTTTGTTTTGTTTTATAGAAGAGGTCGATTTAACTGCAAAAACCTCTGGTAGGGGGTTTAAAACTCAAAACCCCCTGGTAGAGGGATTTGTATCTCAAAACCCCCTGATAGGGTTTTTTTTAAATCTCAAAACCCCCAGGTAGGGGGTTTTAAACTTAAAACCCCCTGGTAGATGGTTTTTAACTAAAAAAAACCCTCGGCTGTGCTGTAGTAAGTGATGATTTAGTATTAAAATCTCACCTAAAATAAACAAAATGAAAGCAAAAATGAGTCACTTAATTTCGTTTCCCCCCCCCCCTAGGGGGGGGATTTCATTTCGGGGGGGTTTGAACCCCAAACCCCCCCCCCCTGGCTACGCCCATGACTGTAATTTTATTTATAAAGCGCTATTAACAAACAAAATGTTGGCCTTTTTTATTTTTTTAGGCGCTATAATATCATTACAAACACAAACATGACAGTGGATATTAAAAACTAATCTGAAAAAGTTTTAAACAAGTAGTTCTCAATGTTCTCCTTGAAAGTGGTGTAGCATGTTGTCTGTCTGAGATCAATGGGGCGTGAGTTCCAAACCTTTGGTCCGTGCACTGAAAAAGTCCGCAGACCTTAGCTTGAGGGAGAAACATAATACCGGCTAACCCCCCAAAAATGTATAAAGCTATATGTATAACACTTGTACAATGTTATTCTTATATGAAATCTGAATTTTCTCAATTCCTTGGCGACGTTAAAACTGCTGCAGCGTTATTATTCAAAATTATTAACAATATCGTGCTTTTAACGTGTTTTTAAAAAATCACAAGACAAGAAAATGTACACATTTACCTCTCAAAATTACACATCAGCCTTTTAAACTTAAAAGGGAAGTCATTGTAGACTCTTATGACATTCTGGAGGACTAGCTTTAGCATATCTTCTCTGCTGTTGGCTTGGTAGTAGGACGTGAAGTTATCTGTTTCTATCTTAGTTGGCAACAACGTAAACTGTCAATACGAATGTTAATTACATTTAAAAAGAGGTTGGTATAAAAAGTCGGAGACATGGTCTAGTGATTTGAGCTCTGGCTATTTGTCACGGTGATCCCTAGCCTTCACCCTTCCATCTCTAACAGGAGTTTAGGGTTAATACGTTAAAACAAAACAAAAGAAATGGACAGGAAGAAAATACTAACATTATATTTTGAAATATTGCTTTTACATTAACCCATTTCCACATTACAAAATTTAATCAAAAAATCATTTCGAACCTTGCCTGACATTATTAAGCATTCTATCTTATTCAAAGAAGCTAAATGGCTATTTAAAACTTAGAACGTGTTATTCTCAACCTACTCAAAGATGTATTTGGCGTTTTCTTGGACATGAAATGAAACTAATTAAATACATTATCGATAATGACATTTCTTTTTCTTTATACATAAAGTGATACTATCAAAAAAAAAAAAAAAAAAACATAAAGATATCTTAAATATACAAGCCTAATATTGAACCTCTCAGCGAATAATATTTAGAAGTGTGACAAATTATCATAACAAATAGTGTGACCTCTCCAAAAATTGTTACCCGCTCTCCTTCCTAAATGGTGGGATGAATCTTCCACGTCCCCATCGCGATTGGGTTGATCTTTAGTACAAGAATCACAGCCTAGGAAATCTTGCTTAAGAAAACCTTTAATAGTGTGTGCTTTTATTGCGTATGTTTTTAAACCAAACCAAAAAAATTCCCAGTAAATGGATCTATATTTTTAGGTATTTTTTTAGCGGCCTACAAAATTGAGATATAGACTTTTAGTTTTGTGTGGCCTGTCTGTCCGTCCGTCCCGTTTAGATCTCAGAAACTAGAAGAGAAAATGAAAATCGGACATCATGATATTTTAGATCATTTAAAGTTCTGATGCATCGGCTACTTTTTTTCTTTTCTTAAAGCGAAAAATCTAATTTTTAAAATCAATTATGCAAGCAGTTTTTCCATACAAATACACCATGTTTTCAACTAATCATTATTAATAGTAACAAACACTGGAGGCTTTTTTAGTAAGAGCAATGCACCTGTACTATTTTTCAACACAGTTAAGCAAATGTTTTATATGTTTGGTCAAAAAAAAATTTTTTTTCACAATTGTATTGCTAAATTATGTAAGTTCTGTCATATTAATAAAACATTTACAAAAAAAAAATGTTAACTTTTTTTTTAAAGAGAAAAAATATATTTACTATGCAAATAAGATGGACATAATTTAAAACAACAATTAATAAGTAGTTTTTCATATTATCGCGTGAACAAAAATGGCCGCAGTGATAGGCCCCCAATAAGGGTTTGACCCTTTACAAAACAATTGCATACTCATATTAGACATCAGTTAGGCCAGGTTCACATCTAACTTCTTATTCACTTTCACCCATCCTTTGGTCTGCTGGACCTTTGGGGCACCAAACAGGATCTGTCAACCATCTTTCTCCATTCTTCTCTGTCATTTGCCTTTGATAGAATTTCATTATAATATTCTTTCTGAAAATATTGAAACCTGTCCTTTTTATTGCCTGGGTGGACCACTTCTAATAAAATTTGATACCGATATTCTTCTGAAAATATTAAAATCCTCAATTTTTCATGCCTGGGTGGATCAATTCGGGGGCCGATTTTGAGTTTGTGTTTCCACACAAACTGTCTTTGTAATCTTTTTAAATCTCATCTTAATCTTATATAATACATACGTAACTACAAAAAAAACGAAAATAATTACATCCTACGCGTCATGCATTCAGTCATGCATATTAGCCAATTACCTAAATTCTGCTTAGTCACTGGTTTTCCTGGCTAGTTAAGGCAACCCATTCCATGCTCTAATAGCATTACGGAAGAAGGAGTATTTGTACAAATTTCTCCTAGCATATGGAACGATGAATGTGCCTTTATCTTTGTGTCTTTCAGAGTATTTTATTAAATTTTGTTTTTGTATTTGCATATTTCATTTTAAAACAAAAAAAAATTCAAAGTATATAAATCTTTAAGATTTTTAGGTATTATTTTTTTAATTGTTCTCATAGGTGACATTAAAACAAAGGGTGTTTGTTTATGGTATAAAGTAAAGTTGACACCTTGCAATCTGTATGGCAGATGATATAAAGGTCAACTGATTATGCGGCCCATTACTAACGAGGGTGTCATGTGGCCAGGACAAGAACCAACCGCTTTTTATTTTACTCATCTTTTCTTCATTATAGCATGAAGGCGCACTAAAGATCTCGAAATTGAAAATCACAATCTTCTCCAGGATTTGATCCCGGAACCCGTCGGTTCGGAAGCCAAGCATTTACCGCTCAGCCACCGCGCTTCCTTGTTTATGACATAACGTTCGCATTTTTTTTTAGAAATGAAGATTGTTGCGTCCTAGTTTTATTCTACTGCAAACGTCTGCTGGACACAAGGGACAAATTCGGGCAATGTACCATTTTTGGATCATCTTTATTACAGTTCAGAAGCGATACAAACAGTCAGCCATCAAAAACAAAAGTATCTGTTGCTTTTATGCACCTGTTTTTAGATGTATTAAATATATTTATAGTCGGTTATTTCAAATAGCGTTGGTATCTAAGAGCAAGAGATGAATTAACTCTATCTCTCATTTGACGATGTCAACGTTGATTGACCCCATTAAAAAAATTGATTATTGAATTTATAAACTTTAATTTGCATTGTGTAAAAAGAGCATACATTTCCCTATAATTCCAAACCAAGTATAACATTGCCTGATAACTAACAAAAAGGTTTTTAGAGTTTAATCAGAAAATTGTAGTGAAATACAAATGAGCAAAGCCGAATAATGCTATCGGAACTAGGAAAATAATTACGGAGAGAAAGAGTTATTTTTACCTGTATTTTTAGAAAAAGGCTTTAAAAGAAAGTGAAAAAACTTACGTTAGTCACGTGATTGCACAGCGCACAAAATTGGTTTCTGTAAACTATTTGCCTCTCCAGGTCGAAGGCTTTGATAAAAGTTTCTACCGTCTGCTCCTGTGGCTGTCTGTCTTCTTCACACAACTCAATGACAGTTTGGTTGTCATCATAGTCTGCATGGCAAGAGCGGATAAGCAAGATACTATTATCTTTACAGCCAAGAAGAGTCGCAGATCTCCTCTTTCTATAAGCAACTTCGCTGCTGTTTAATGCATTGACCATACGATCCATTACAAATGTTTTCATGATCAGGCCGTTACGTTCAAAAGGCACTGTAATATCTGGACAGCAAGTACGGTAGTACTCACAGGCAGGTCTATCACAGTCGCACGTAATACACTCCAAGTCCCAACATGGAAGTTCATTTAATGAGTGTCTGATCAGTTTTCTACCTGAACACCTCATATTGCAGTACCTCTGTTGATAGTTGAGCAATGAATCATCTGATTTATTCCAAACATACGTTTGGAAAGTTTTCAATTCATCTTGACTTCGCTCGCACAGGAGCGGCCAATCTTGGTGTAATGAACAATGAAACATACTACAAAGCAGCAGTGCTTGGAAGAGTTTTGTTTTCTTACACATTTGTGTGATTAGAAATACTTTCTCTATTCATTTGTCAAAATTATATATCACAATGATAATTGTTGTTTAACTCCTTGTCTTCAATGCAACGATACTAACGTTGGTTCGACCCCATTTAACTATATTAATTTTTGGTTTTATGAACTTTAATTTGGGTTATATAAAAAAAAGCATTCTCTCCTAAAATTCTATACCAAAAGTAACGTTTTATGATTACAAACTAAAATGCTATTGAAGTTTAATCATAACAGGGCAGAATGTACAAATGTAAAAAAAATGAACAAATCTGTTAGAACGTGAAAAATAATAACGGAGATAAAGATTTTAAGTTGTTGTTTTTTTTAATTAAGTGTATTAGCAATGTCTATTGACTTTGTCAATAAGTCAAAATCTTCATGTACTATGTGCCTGTAACACATTAAAAGACATTTTAATCTTCTTTTTTTTTTTTTTCAAAAAAGGTGAAAACGTCCGTCCCCCGAGGGACTGAATTTACAATATAAAGCTGTGAAGCGGCCCAGGGCCACAACCCAAAAAAAGAGTCTCCACATTATCAAACATACCGAAATAATGAAAACTAAGTTTAATTTACAAATACTTTTTTTCCCATTGTTCACAAATGTAACTATCGTTTCGATTGGTTTATTTCGTTTATTGCATTAATAATAAATAAAGTTGACGAGGGTCATGCGCCTCCTCAGAAATACAATAACTACAATCATCTCATTTAACTAGATTTACTTTTACAACATCATCGGTTGCAGTCCCTCATCTCTAATGCACGTAGTCCTGTTTGTAATGCATTAACTCTTTCTCTCCTAGCTGACGATACCAGCGTTGATTCCACCAGAATGTGGTAAATAATTACGGAGAAAAAGAGTTAAGCAGGCCTATTTGTACTTGTTGACTATAAATACGGACAGAGTGAACATTGATTTTCTACCAGTTGACAAAGAGGTGACAAATTGGTGGCAACATCTGTGTTTAATCTATTATTGCCCTATTCCTGTCAAACTCTTGCAAACGTGTAATGGAGAAAGCAGAGTCGAACTTGGAAAAGAAACCATAGCCTTTGGTGGGCTTCCAAAGTATCGAGTACATGCAATCCACGTAGCAGTACACTCTAAGTAAACGAGGAACTCCATCGATTTGACCTACAGACTAGCCATGGTAGAGATAACCGAGCAATAGATAAAGGCGCTGTGACCACGCAAAACGGATGTGATCATATCCAAATATCGTATAACTAATGAGCAAGCTTCGGCTATACAAAAAATATGGACCAACTCTTAATGAGAAAGGTGTGCATACGCTTCTTCAAGAATAAGATTACTAGGTGATGAAGTCTCCCATAATGAGATGAAGCCAGACCCCGACAAACTACTGCCCTTGCGTTAACTTACTCCACCCGAGAACCTAAATCAACAAAGGCGAGCTGTTGGTCTATTTTCCTACTATGCCAACTGGATAGGACATTTCTCAGATAAGATCCATCCTATGGTACACAACTGAAAGAGTCAAAGATACATTTCAAGCGTTGAAAGAAGAACTAGAAATGGCTGTTGTCACTGATGTAGACCACAATAAGCTGCTGGAGGTTGAAACAGATGCATCGGATATCGCTATATACGCTACATTATCCCAGAACAAAAGTCCAGTTGCCTTCTTCTCCAGAACACTATCTCTTAGCGAGAGACGTCAATCCTCCGTAGAGAGAAAGAAGCAATGGCTATCGTGGAATCAATCAAGAAATGGAGACATTTCCTATTAGGGTCGCATTTCAAGCTCACCACGGATCAAAGGTCAGTATCCTCCATGCTTAACCCTCGTCATCGCCGTAAGATTGAAAACAAAAAATTCAGAGGCGGAGAATATAACTATCAATGTACAGTTTTGATGTCCCCGACCGGGGACTGACAACATGGCCACCAATGCTCTTTCTCGTGGATTCTGTGCAAGTACAACCATCCCTAGGTCTTTGAAAGAACTTTACAACACTTTTTGTTACCCTTGCATAGTGCCAATGCTCCATTTCGTTCTGTCAAAGAATCTCCCATATTCAGTTAAAGAAATAAGAACTGTAACAAACAATTGCCCCATCTGTGCTGAGATAAAACCTCGTTTTTATCAACCATCTGCCGGCAACTTAGTAAAAGCCACATCGCCATTCGAGAGACTTAGTGTTGACTTTAAGGGACCACACCCTTCTACCACTAAAAATAAATATTTATTGACAATTATTGATGAGTTACTCAAGGTTTCCTTTTGCATATGCATGTCCTGACACGTCTACTCAAACAGTAATTAGATGCTTCACAAACCTATTCAGCATTTTCGGCACGCCCTCGTATTCACATTCTGAGAATATTAAAGAAAAGAATTGGTGCACCCTCGCCCCCTCCACAATACCGATGTGATATTAAGTTCACTGTAAATACTTGTTTCATGAAATAAAATAAAAAACTAACGTGAAAAAACTATGTACTGTTTATCCGTGCGGCCCGTGCATTCCAACGGTCGATCAAATAAAAAATGCAAACGCTGCCAAAAATGTCAATAACTTTACTACTGAATTGCTTCTCGTTGCGATGGACAAGTCGGCAATGAACGCGTATCTGGCATTTCTGATATTATTCTGTACGTTGCAATTCTTGAATCGTTTTAGGATGTAGACAAAGCATGTTGAACTGAGCAGTATCATTGTTTGAAAAGCGAGACGTTAATGAAGAAACTAACTAATCAAGATACAGAATGTAAAGGCGTGTTCTTTAATAATCCCAAAATGTAAACATAGGATTTTTGCTCGGTGTATCTGTCGAATGCAAAGTCTTGGCAGCACCAACTCATTACCAAGTTTGTCTGCCAGCAGTGTCACCTTACTCAGGATGCCATCTTTGAAGTATCTCTCAGAATGGTCAAGTTGCTTTTTGATTATGTCATTAATGTGACTGCTGATGTGACTGTTGAGCGGCCGCTTGTGATGGACAGACTGCAACATCGTGGAAACTGTTTTAGAACGGGGTGAATAATTGACGACAATTAAAAGACAAATCAGAAACACACGAGAAGCAGGCACTGATTACACACACATGCAGATTGTCTGGTTTCACTTACAATCGTTATTTTAAAACATTCAAAGATCTTCTCAAAGTTGTAACTTAAAGCGCGAATTAATTCGTGTTTCTCCGTCCATCGTGTCTCACACCAAAGAGGTTAATTTAGCAACAACCCTCTCGCTTGGGACTGTTACGGAAGAAATAGGTAATTTTCTTGATGACACCAACAGTATTACGTATATCTGAAACGTCATTCAGGTCAATGATAACAAGTTTAAGTCTGTGGGACGCGCAACGGACAAGGTCTGCTTTTGGATGTTGTTCATGAATCCTAGCCTGAACACATTTCTGAATGCTACCCATCATGGGGGCAGCCAACGTAGCATTGACCGAGTAGTTTGTCCATGTCTAAACTGTACTTAATGTTTTAGCTGACAATGACGTTAGATACAGGCACTGCGTCTTTCTTAACAACAGGGACCAGACTCCCAATCTACTCTGCAAGCACTTAACAACAGCACCTCAAACAGCCCAAGAGAGTTGACAACACTCATTGTGATAATTCATTAGATATCAAAATTAAATATCAATATCACACTACAGTGGATCCCTGGACACATTGGCATCATGGGAAATGAAAAGGCAGATAAGTTATCAAAGGCAGGTTCATCTATGGAACAACCAGATAGACCTGTTAACTACCTCACCCTAAGGTCAATGTTAGTCAACAATCACAAAGAGGAAAGGCTCAACCAATGGGCATCAGGAAACACAGGCAGAGCCATGTACAAAGAAATGACTACGCCTAACAAACTGGACAGTATTAACTTCCTCCCCCGCAAAGAACAATCTACAATCTTCCAACTAAGAACAGGACACACACCACTATTAAATTACCACCTGAACAAAATAAACTCCACACAACTACCCCTTTGCAGACATTGCGCCCACCCCTTTGAAACCGTAAACCATATCCTATTTGAATGCCCCTCCCTAATCCACCTTAAGCAGACCCTACCTCCACTACAGCCCAACATAACCAGTGCTGAACAACTGAAGAAAACAGCACACTTTTTTTCCTTGGCACAGTCTGCAAAAGAGCTCACAGCTCAGAAGCAATAAAGCTGGCTAGAAGAAGAAGAACAACAACAACAGGGACAAATCCTAGGAATTCTTCTCGAATACAATCGCCATCAACAAATCCAACTCTCATACACATCAGTTCAGTGCAAGAGACATCTGCATTTTCATTACCGAAATACCAAGAAAACGCAGATAATTCATACCGTAGTCAGTGCTCCATAGAAAAAATCAACGTTTTGACTCAGATGGCATGGGAAGAACTTTATATCTCTTCTATCATAAACTGGTTGACGCGTTTAACCTGCTATTTTAAGCGCTAACAGACTTAAATACATTTACCAAGATAACTGCACTCCTCAATTATGTTCAAGGAAACTTTCCCATATATCAAATCGAAAGATAGCACAAAAAATTTTTCATATTCTAGGCCTTTACTAAATATAATGATAACAATACTAGTGTGAAAGTGAAAAATCGTCACGACTAACATGCTATAGAATATTGAATTGCAAACCTATAATAAAGCGCACAAGGTCGGACATGAACTACAGATTAGCCTATTCTAGTTTATTACAATAATAACTTATCCTTGTTAACTTTATTTCAGTGGAAGCACTGCATGTTAAGTTGCTTCCTAGCCGAAGTTAATTGATTTTAAGGTGTAAAAAACTGGCTAAAAGTTGGTTACTCAGAATACAGAGGGGTGCACGTACGTGGTCCGCCATCAATTCCTGATAAGCCTAGGCTAGTCTACTATAACTGTACTGCAGTCACTACTTATTCAGTTGTTAATTAGATTGTGATTGATCTGGTGGTACAAAAATTGGATAGAATTTGGCTGCCCAGAATCCAGGGGGTGCAAGTGCACCCCCTTGCACTCCTTGCGGGCGCCCATGTATATATATATATATATATATATATATATATATATATATATATATATATATATATATATATATATATATCATCATCATCATCATCATTGGCCTCCTTTAGTCGTAGAACGACTATGGTTCATCTCAGAGCACACTTCCTCATGTGTCTGTGAAGCCCTATTTTGGAGAGACACTCCCGTCCACAGATAGCGCAGGTTAAGGTGGCTTTTGCTTCGGTGGTAGAGGAGCTGGCCGTTTTTCGGATTGTACGTTTTTCTTCCTGAGCTGAGACCCATGTACTTTCACTGTCCATAGCTTTCTTGGTCACTGTCTCTCTCCATCTGTTGCGGTCTAGGGTTAGGGTTAGCTATGTCTTCCCAATTATCAGTATTGATGTTCACTGATTTGAGGTCACGTTTTATTACATCTATGTAACGGAGGTGGGGGGCGACCAGTTTTTCTTGAGCCAGTCGCGAGTTGACCATACAGGATGACTTTTGGGATGCGCTTGTCCTCCATCCGGCGAACATGTCCAAGCCAGCGCAAGCGGCGTTGTCTGAGGGCTGTAAAGATGCTGGGAATACCTGATCGCGCAAGGATCTCAGTATTGCACACTTTTTTTTTTTTTCATGTGACATTCAAGATCCTACGGAGACATCTCAAATGGAATGAGTTAAGTTTTCTCTCTGGTTTTGCTATTAGATATATATATATATATATATATATATATATATATATATATATATATATATATATATATATATATATATATATATATGTAGTGGAGTGGATATCTTTTTAGAGAACACCGGCCACCCCGATATCCACGTGACCCTTCACCCTAGATGGCACCTTGTGTCCGCGCATGACAAGGCAGACCAACGTGGGCACTGTCCATTCGACCGACATCTCGTATCGCTGTAATGTCCGTATGTTACTGGACCTAAGTCGTCTCCACTCCCTTTTGTGCTTGGTTCTACACCATGTGTTCACGTATGGCTGCAGCCGCCACTACACACTGCTTCTTCTAACACCTCTAGACCAAATGAACCTTATGTAACACGCTCAGGCAGAATAGTTAAGAAACATTGTATTTGTCTTTAGTGTATAGTAAAGTTTTGAATCGCCCTACGAGTCGCCTTGTCCTTTAGTTTGTTCTGTGCCAAACCCACCACAGAAACTTGGTAGCACGAGTGGGGTCAGGAAGAGAGACTACACTGTGGGATCAGAAGACGTCTCAGAATCTGCTTCCTGACAACCGAAACTAAGAAAGTGACAACCAGACGTAGATGTCAACAAGTAACAGTTAGTTTATTCCTGTTTCTGTACTTTCAAATATTTTCTATTTTTTGTTTTCTTCTTTTTGTTTCAGGGTAGTTAGATTTAGTTTAGTTTATTTTAATATAATTTGCTTATATTTTCTTAATTGTGATTTTACTTCGCTTGAACATTGTTTCTGTTGAGATAGATTTCGTTATTAGGTTACTATTATTGTTAGAGTTTCTTAAGACCTGCAGCCAGATGGAGGGAAATATGGTGGAACCTAGTTCAGTGAAGGGGAGAGACATGGGTCCCATGTGCAGTGGAGGAGAGCCGGAGGGAATGGAACGTGTCACTAAGGGGATGTTGACTCGACTACAAGCTGAACTTGAGGCATTGAAACTGGCCTGTCAGCATTCTCATTACATCATAGAACCTGCTAGAAAAATTAGACATTTCAGTGGGGAAGGCAGAAATGATGAAGTTTCAATTGAAGATTTCGTCAGAGAAATAAGAGATCTATGGGAACTTCGACCTTACCTCTCACCTCAAGAGAAGACAGCAACCATCATTGCGAATATAAGTGGTCCAGCTAGAGTAGAGGTAGATCTTCAGCCACCTCATATCAGAAGTGATCCAGAAGCTCTGCTCGATGCACTTACCTCTGCGTTTGAAGTAATCATACCTGTGCGAGAGGCAGAGATTACATTTCTGATGTCGCAGCAGAGAAGACTCGAGTCACTTCTTGAATTTTCTCACCGACTATTTAAGGAGTTCACAACGGCTATCCGACAAGAACAAAGAGAAGGCATAGAATGTTTCAAAGAGGAAAGATTGAGGGACCAATTTGCCTATGGAATCAGTGATCCTGACCTACGTAGAGAGCTGTTTAAGTTCATAGTGCAACATCCCCAGACAAGCTTTCAAACGCTACGAAACAATGCGTTCAAGTTGGAGAACCAGAACAAAGATGCAGCTCGAGCCCAAGAGCAGTGGTCTGAGGTTCTCTTAGCGAAATTGGCCAAGCTAGAGAAGCAACTTGAAGAGATAAAGGGGTCAGGCTATAACAGTCTGCCAAGTTCAACTAACCCACTCTCTAGTCAACCACATAGTCAACGCAGACACACACAAAGACACACGAAACATGGCAACCAAAACAGAATTCGACCAACAGCACCGCCGGGTCTTGTATGGTCAAAGACGAAGAGAGGATTCTTCCCATACACTGATGATGGATCACCAGTCTGCACCCAGTGCTGGGAAGTTGGACATGTAAGGCGTCACTGTCAGCAATCACCACAACTCACAGCGGAGGTTCAATCTGTGAGCAACAGTGAACCCATTGTTTCACAGCCAACCCACCAAGTAGAACAACGAACCAATGAGCAACAAGCTGATGCAATGTACAATACAGATGCAAGTCACTCAATTCAAACATCGAGAAATAGAAACTTTAACTCTGGGCAGCCAAACAAGAACAGGCATAACAGAGTCCGGAGGCCAGATAGACAAAGAAGAAACTACAAGCATTTTAACCAGCCACAAAGACGATTTCGCTCACTGCTCCCTATCACACTTTCTACAGCTTCCCAGACATTATGGATAGAGGAAGACAGACCACTTTGTATGACCGATGGAACCAGCACGTTACAAACTGGAAAGATGTTTGTCGTTCCAGAAGACACTGACAAGAAACAATTGTTTCAGTTTTCAGAAACCTACTAGGCTAAACGCCCCGGGACGGGTCGTTTCAAGCTAGGGGCTCTGTAGTGGAGAGGATATCTTTTTAGAGAACACCGGCCACCCCGATATCCACGTGACCCTTCACCCTAGATGGCACCTTGTGTCCGCGCATGACAAGGCAGACCAACGTGGGCACTGTCCATTCGACCGGCATCTCGTATCGCTGTAATGTCCGTATGTTACTGGACCTAACTCGTCTCCACTCCCTTTTGTGCTTGGTTCTACACCATGTGTTCACGTATGGCTGCAGCCGCCACTACACACTGCTTCTTCTAACACCTCTAGACCAAATGAACCTTATGTAACACGCTCAGGCAGAATAGTTAAGAAACATTGTATTTGTCTTTAGTGTATAGTAAAGTTTTGAATCGCCCTACGAGTCGCCTTGTCCTTTAGTTTGTTCTGTGCCAAACCCACCACATATATATATAATTAAAGTATTTTTAAAGTAACTTAAGACATAAAGACTATGCATTATGGTTATCAAAAATCTATAATTATTATCTCGATTTGTATGCTACCTGGTGGCCTTTCTACTAATTGGGATATACCATATACCTCTTTGAAACAGGTTTTTAAATTGTGTATGAAAAGAAAAATTTGCAAAACTAGTGTGTACGTATATAAAAGTACTTTAAAACTAAACAAACTGATTTTTTTCCATTATATGTCATGAGTTCTACATTTTGTCAAAAAATACTTTCATTGAACTTAAAAAGTAAACTATAAACTTTAAGCAAGTCAACACATTATTGAATTTAAAAAAAAATACACAAAACTCTGCATCCAGTGTTCATAAGTGAAACGTTTTCAAAGCTTTTATATCAAGTTGAAGAGGAAATAAATTCAATACCTTTAGTTTGTACTCTGTTATAAGATTTCCCAGGGTTTTCCAGAACTGTCATTTCATTTAAACCAACATATTTAATTATATTTTCAATTTCACTGTTCATAGCGAGTTTACGTGGGTTAATTACGGTTGATTTGGGATGCTGAGTGGAAATGTAAGATATATATGAGGCATGGGCGTAGCCAGGGGGGGGGGGTTGGGGGTTCACCCCCCCCCCCTCCGAAATGAAATCCCCCCCGCAGATAGTCAGACAGAGTGAGTTGATATAAGCTTTGTAATAAACACATAAATAAAGGACTACAATAAGTAGGAAACTTGCTGTACCTAGATCAAAATTCTATGTAGATGTACATTATTTAAAAAAAAAACACCTCTGCTGTTTGAGATTAAGCTATATTACTATTTTGCTTCCACAAGGTTGTCATTGCCGGAAGTGGTAATGGATGAAAGGACTCCACTACCTATAAAATGCTTCCTAATGGCATGCGTCTCAAATAGCCTCTGACGACCTGTCCAACTCCTGGCCTTCACGTAGGCTCAGATATTGAGTCTGGCGGAACTATCTCAATAACAGGAAAATTGGCAAAAGCGGGCAGGAGGGGCTTGTTAGCCATGACTGGCTACCCACCTAGGAGAAGGAAAACTCTGAATTCACACCTCTCCTGCCTTGCAGCTAAACCCTATTATGGGAAAGGCTTCGGGAATCAACCCTGAGGAAAAATCAGAAGCTGGCGACCGTAATACAGTTTGCAGCACCCAGTAGCACATCTTGGCAGAACCTGCGAAGCTGACCCCAAACTGTATCGGCACTGCCGTTACTTTGAATACATCAACTGCGTGGTAAAGGGGAAACTGATGTTTGGGCGACATCTTTCCAACCACAGCTAATGCCCAGGCAATCATTACACTTACATGAGATGATCCATAGTTGCTTAGCAACTGAAGGAAGCCATATTACTGTTCTAAAATCGACTAATATTGCAGGGTAGTTGGTAATGAATTGTCTGACTGCTACTTTAGTTCAAGATTATTACTAGGATATCAATCCAAGTGGAGATATTCAATATGTTTTTGTTTCTTTTTTTAACATTTGTGTCCGCCCCGGATGTAGATAATTGACATCACTAGGCAACAGAGATTGGCTGCTGTTTAGAAGACTAATTACTTCAGTCCGAAACGTTATTCTCTACGAAATAATTGTAATATATCGTGTTTATCTAACTGGTGTCTCTTACAAGTTAAACAAGATACTATGTAGCCTTTGTTGAAAATGAAATTTTAAAATGTATAGAATATTTATTAATTTTACGGATAACCTCCTCCTAGGAACGATTTTTTTCCTATTTGTGTGTAGATTTGTCCTTAGGGAGATCATAAAATAAGCTTAAAGTCCCTGTCTTCACTCATCTCTCTCTCTCTCTCTCTCTCTCCTTCTCTCTCGCACGCACACACACACACACACACACTAAATAGATCAGCGAGATTTATAGCAAACAAATGCTCACTATAGAACCAAATTAAAAATAAAATCACAAATTTAATGGAAAAAAACAAACGCAGATTCGGGACTCCGTCATGAGAAAAAAAATCAGATCCGGCGACCCTTAGACAGTTTACAGTACAGTGTCAGAGCATGCGACACCGCTGATCCAAAATTATATCGGTCCTTTTTTTTTGTCCTCTTTTGTAACGCTTTGTCCTCTTTTTTTTTTTTGGTCCCCCTTTGGCTATAGGCCTATATGTTGTCTGATGACTCTATGCAGTAAAGACCGTTATCCGCGGATGTCTATTTAACTTTTTTTTCTCATCGTCTGCTTCTGTCTTCTATTCACACATTTTATTTGTAAATAATACTCGGTATTGAGTATCCTTTTAAATTAGATCGGTTTCTCTTCCGAACGGCTGCCAGTCTTTGTTATACCAATGTATACAGTTGATTTCTACTTGGGCGGGGTCTAAAAATCAATAAGTAAAGCGTTGAACATCACCACATAATAAAGAACAGACTTTGATATAGCTGTAATTCTACAGTCAAACAAACAAAATATTAAAAGCTAGTCGACCGGCGGCGCTGCTTACGCCTCTATTTTGTAGGGCCGGCCTTAGGCCACTGCAACCTATAAGGCGACAGTAGTGGACCCCTCACTTTCATATGGCCCAACACTAATCCTAGGCGTAAATTATTAAATTAAACCATTTTTAGCGGCCAACGAAAGGGGAAAAGACGCTATTAGTTTTGTGTGGCATGTCTATCCGTCCGCCACGTTTTTTATATCTCAGAAACTAGAATAGAAAATGAAAATCGGACATCATGTTATTTTAGATCATTCAAAGTTCTGATGCAACTGTTACTTTTTTCTTTTCCAAAAGTGAACCATCTAATTTTTAAAATTAGCCTATATATGCAAGCAGATTTTTCAAAAATTACACCACTTTTCGATGAAAAACTTCATGGGAAGTAAGTTTTATTAAAAAGTTCACAAGCTTTTTCATTAATAAAAAAAAACTTCATTCATAGATTCGCGCATTGGTACAAAACATTTGCATCTAAGGTCACTTCTTATCTTATGCAATACAGACGTTACTTCAAAAAAGAAGATGATTACGTCCTACGCGTCATGCATTTAGTCATGCATATAAACCAATGACTTAAATTCTGCCAAGTCACTGGTTTTCCTGGCTGGCTCAGGCAACCCATTCCATGCTCTAATAGTAAAAGTGGTAAATGGTAAAAGTGTCAAAGGGTCATTATAAAATATATTTTGCATTAATTATATAACCCATTGAATAGAATACTGATTCAAATATTATATTTAAAAAAAGAATTTTGATACGAACTTTGTTTCAATTGTAAGTTTAAAAAAAAAACTACTTTTTACCGCGCAGTTTTCACACATCTTCATTAGGCTATACACTTGACAACAATCTGAATCTAAATTACAATAAATAGTGGCCAGATCTACATAGATCTACATACGAGTTCTAGTCTAGATATAGTAGATTCTATATCAAGATATCAAGATATAGCATTCTAACTAATCTAACCCTAGAATCTAGACAATGAGTTAGATATAGACAGACTTAGACTTAGAGACTTAGACTAAGAATGACTTAGACTTAGATTTAGATCTAACTCTAGATCTAGACTTTAGACTTAGAGACTGAGATCTATTTCTAGATCTAGACTTAGAGACTTAGATCTATTTCTAGAATTAGGCTTAGACTCAGATCTTGAATCTAATTTTAGATCTAAAACTTGGTCTAGATCTAGCAAGATCTATTTCTAGTTTGTATCAAACAGAAAGTATAAGGAAAGATTTCAAATATTATTATAAGGCTTGTCTTCGAGTCCGAAGAATAGTGAGGAATACAGTATTTCCCGTGGCTGCGCAGCCCTACCTGTGACCTACATATTTTGCCACATACAGGGCAAGCATAACCATTGTCCGCAGGTGGTCGATTTACATTTTCTTTTCGTGGTCTGCTTTTGTCCTCGGCAGCAGATTTTCTTTTGGTCTCAAATGTGTATCCCGCGGCCTTCGTGAGTGACCTCCAGCTGTCTCGTTCCGACACCGCATGCAGCCAGTTGCTCAAATATATTGTACGTTTCAATATGTATTTCCGTAGTGTAGTGGTTATCACTTCTGCCCAACACGCAGAAGGTTTTGGGTTCGAAATCCAGAAGATTTTTTTTTAAGTATATATTTTTACAGCCTAATATGTTCTATCCTCTACCAATGTCTAGATCTGTCCGTCTGTTTCTAGGCGGACCACTTCGGGGGCCGATTTTAAATTTGTGTGTCCACACAAACTGTCTTTGTAACTTTATTATAACTCATAACTGATTTTCCGCGGCCTCCTGATTTATCAGGACCTCCTGGAAATCTCCTGAAATCGCAAAATGTAAGATAAGGTCCTGGAAATCTCAGGAAATTATTTAAATCTTTTGAAAACTCATAAAGATCTCCTTAAATAAAGCCAATTTGTCATTTTTGGGTGTCATTCAATATTGTAAAACGCCAATCCTACTAACGGAAAAAAAAACTTTATTTTAGGCCTACAATACCCTGCGCAATCCTTTCCGCATAGGTCCCCGCAGTATTTAAATTTGACCCTGCTATTTTAATGACGGGTGAATACATAAAAGATTACTTTCGCCCCCCCCCCCCCCCCCCCCCCAAAAAAAAAAAAAAAAGTTACGTAGGTAACTCTACTCCAACTTGCAGAAAAAAAAAGAGTTATATTTCCATGACTTGCTGGTAGTGTCAGGCATGGTTGGGCCATAAAAAGAATTATATATATAGATCCTTTAAAAAAAAAAGCTTATCTAGCGATAAGAAATCTGCACTTACAACTATATTTCTCAACAATCAAGAAGTTATTTCTGTTATTCGATATCAAGCAAAACAATTTAATACCAATAATTTATGGACTAATTGGATAATTTGTTTGACTGATTCTTGCTTTGTTATGTATAATAAATTATTGTTTAAAATTTCAACTTGATCCGAGAATGGGTGAGAGAAACATAATGTGAATATAAGGAGACAAAACCCTACATATTTAACCATATATGTGAATGCTGAAAGATTAATTTTTCTTGTTGGTATTTAAGGGGAACTTTTCAGTAGAGATGGGAATCGAACCCAATTTTTAAAGTTCGGGTTCGGTTTGGTTTAGTCAGATTTAAGTTCGAGTTCGGGTTCGGTTCGATCAGGTCTAAAGTTCGGGTTCGGCTCGGTACGGTATTATGAAATAATGTAATAGCAAAATTAAGTTATAAGGTTTAATGCAATTTATTAGCTTAAACACTTTCATTTGAATTTTTACATAACACAAATAAAACAAATACTTTGCGACATATTAAATATTGCAACTTCAAACTACAAATTGCTGAATTTATATACACAATATAAAAACAGTAAATGTGATGAATAATGGTTGGCAGGTTTTCCCTCAAGTCAGCAAGGGGTTTAATTTCGGGCGGTACTCGGTGCTAAGCGTAACCTTTTTCCCTTAGTAAGAAGAGAGAATTTTAAAAAGAAAGGCTAATATTGATGTGTTTTCTTTCAGAACGCACTATTCATCCTAATAAAAAAAAAGTCGAGGGCCATATCAAATCTAATAATAAAGAGGCAGCCATGACCAATAGTATTATGCGAGGGACATTCTGGGTAGGCCTACATATTGCACACGTACTTCTGTAATAGGCGTGATCTTTTTAAAAAATATTCTTCGTGTTAAGACGTCTATGTCGCGGACGTTGTTTTTCTTTTTTCATACAAAAATTATCACTATAATAAATTGCCATAGACGGAAGAAATTCGACAAGAATCACACTAGCGGAGATGTTTTAAAATGTTTTCTTCAAAACGTTTTGACCCATATTGTTGCATACGCGCCTCGCAAATTTTTTTATTATTATTATTGTTAAGTAGCCTATAAAAAAAAGGGATTTACTAATTGCAAAATTAGTTCGGTTAAGATAAGGAGGGTTCGTTCGGTTCGGTTCGTACCAAGCAGGTTTTAAAGTTCTGGTTCGGTTCGGTCATAAGTGAGGTTCGAGTTCAGTTCGTTCGGTTCGGGTTCGGTTCGTTTCCCATCTCTAGTTTTCAGGGGACCTAACTACATTACTGATAAACAAAGTGCTTTAATTTTGGTTTTGATATCTTGTAGGCTTATCCCCTCTTTTTTTATCTTGTATTTGCGTGTTATGTTTGATGTTGGTCAATCTGTTTCTGGAGATGATTTTGTATATGTTTTTTTATAAAGTTAGGAGGTGGCTCTACACTGTTGGCCAGATACAGAACTTTGGGCACTATCGGGTTGTTTACTATAATGGCCCTTTCAAAAATTTCTGAACCCATATATTGAAAGGTTTTTATTATTTCTTTGTCTTGTCTGCTATTTCATCCCATTGTTTTTAATGTAAAGTGCCGAGTCTCTGGTCCACGCGATGCCATAGATCTCTTTTTCTTTCCTAAGCCTAAAAGGGAAAAATGGGGGGGGGGGGGGGGATATCCCACCTACCTAACCCCATTATGGCTGATTTATTGCTAATAATTTTGGACCCGCTCACCCTCCCAAAAAAATTTCTCTATTATTATTTTAACGTCTTTTTCTCAAGAGGGGGAAAATGATAGTATCGTCTGCATATGCCTTGATTTTAACTACAGGATTTGGACCTGGGATTTGATACCTACGAGTTATTGGTCTAACCTAAGGCTTTCTAATAGGTGTTCCAGGCAGAAGGTGTATAAAAAAAGGGAAAGGTGACACCCTTGCCTGACCGATCTTTTAATGGGGATCCGATCACTAAGGGATTGATTGATAATTAGCTGACTTATGGTATCTGTGTAGACCAATTTGTTTTTTTTTCTTTTTTTTTTGTTTTTTAGGATACCTCAGCTTTTTAGCTTTTGACTTCAGTTGTCTTGCTGTTTACATCCTAGGAATCCTTTGGCTTTTGCCTCTTTTTTGGGTATTGGCCTCTTTATTGGGTATTTTTTTTTTAACAAAAAGATACATATTTTATTAGTAAGCGTACACATTAAATAGTTACATTTTAAAATACAATGATTGCAAACATGGCAATACAAATAATTACATTGAGGTTGTCATAATATTTTAAAGTTTTAAATTGCTTTGTGTAGACCAGTGATTCCCAAACTTGTTTTCTGGTTTTCGGTAGACCCGGTGCTTAACTTATACCGGTTGTGCATTATTGCAAATTGACAAACTCCATTTTTTTAAAGTAATTTCTAACTGCAGTGAGTCAAAGAGCAAATGAGTAATTTAAATTTACTTTGTAAGTTAGAGAGCTCTATCTTTTTTTTTATTGATAAAATTCAAATATATACCTATTTAAATAACAATTGATATGCATTACTGGAACCACCAAAGATACTGGAAATGTTGGGGGGGGGGGGGGGAGGGGGGTTGCAGGCTCATCATTCGTTGCTACAGATATTATGTTTCAAAAAAAAAATTGTTGTTCTAAGAAGTAGTTCTTCAAACAATAAATATTAATTAATTAATTAGTCTGGCTCAAAAATTGGGCCAGCGGAACTGTTGTCTCAACCAGGAGAAGGGGCGAAGTAACTGGCGTCTAAACCAGTAGCCTAAACTTTGGGCGAAGGGACTCATTAGCCTAGGCTTGCAACCCACCTAGCAGGGGGAAAACTGAATTCAAACCTCTGCTGCCATGGGAACTGTTTTGTGCGTCAACCCAGACGAAAAATAAGAAGCAGATGACCCTCAGGCAGAATGCAGCACACATCGCTACACCCAGTCAGAGCTTGCGAGGCCGCTTATCCCAAACTGTATATGTTGTTTACAAAGAATTACATAAAAAGCTTTTGTTATAACTCATACCACCGATGTGCCTACTATATTGTTGCTTAAAGAAATGTGTTTAAAATAATATTAGATGTACGTTTTTGTAAAGCATTTTTTAAAACTACTTTAACAGCTGGTAAAATCAATGTTTTATCTGTAGTGTTTTCCATATTTGGCTATAAGTAAAGAGATCTTTTAAGACGCTCACAAACTATCATCTTCTCTATTTGATGTTGAAGAGAGATTTTGTGGGTCTATTCTGAGCTTTGTCTTTGAGAGTTCAAAAGTTTTTCAAATCTTAATCTTTTTATCAGAGTGGCATTGTCTCAAATGATTCTCCAGCGTAATTATTTTCATATCGTCAAAAAAAAAAGGCACCTGGCAACCGCTTGTTTGACAAGGAAGAAATGAATCCCAATTTTAAATAACCAAGGCTGTAGGCCTATAATCTACATTTCTTTTTGTTACATGTAGAAAACAATAAGCTATTTAAATAAGTATTGAAATAAATGTAACAATTTTTCGTTTGAATAACAGGATAAATATTGAAATGATTAACTAAGGTACAAAGTATATATTAGTGTAAGGAATACATTGGTGAGACGTGAAAATTAAAGTCACGACCTGCTTAAATGAAAATCCATTTTCGTTAGACCCCATGGACATCTCTTAGACCCCCAATTTTTTTTTCCCATTTCGTATACCCCTTGGATCTCTTCGTAGACCCTGAGGATCTATTTTGACCACTTTGAGAATCACTGGTGTAGACCAAATTATTGTATTATGTATTTAGAGTTATTTAAAGGATACTTCTGGTCCAAATAATGAACCATTAAAAAATTTCATAACCTTGCTATATATACCGTACAACGAAAATTAGGTGAATTATAGCATCTGTATATAAAATCTACATTACTAAAAAGGTATAAATTGTTTAAATAAATGTTTGTGTTAAAAAAAAGTAAAAGAACAGTTTTAAAATTAAAAAAACATTTTTTTATTATATTTAAAATAAAAATGTTACATTTTGTGTTATTCATTAATTAAAATTTAAAAGTAGTAATGTACTTTAAGATATTAAGATATTACTAACTTTATTTTTAAAAACCCAATTTAGAAAGTTACCTACCCTGTTCACAAGCTCTTTTTACACCCTACCGAACAGGCAGCCTTCATACAAACTCTGCGATTATACTACTAAAGAAGCGTGAAGGTGTTATATTACTCTACGATTCCTCCTATTAGCACTCGAACTCTACTTGGAAAAATGGCTGGATCCTGAACATTGGACGAGCATTTGAAATCGGCTCTAACAACTTTCTTCTAAATTAGACAATATAGGCCTACCTTTGGAAAAAAAAAATAATGGCATTATTAGACGAACATTAAAAACTCTTGCTTGACTGTTATAATTTTTCTAAATAGAATCATTTAGCTGTTTAAAACTCGCTTTAAGTGGTTATTCCCAAAATTGACACAAATGTATCTTTACATTTAGAAAATATTATAAGAATAGATAGACGTTCCTGAAGATTGTAAAACAAATATTATGCCTATTTGGAAGAATTGAAATCATTGGTAAACATGCAATTTGCGCAAGACTAGACGCTATCTCGCGTAGGATCTTCTTTTTTTGAAGTAAGGTCTATAGTTTATAAGATAAAATAAGATTTTGAAGTCTATCGATTATTAGATTCATTTTCAACAGTTTTGTTTCCCCTTTAAATTTAACAGTTGTATATCGTTAGGAATAGAATTTTTTTTTATATACTTTAATTATAGCTCGTTAAGGTCGCACCTGGAAAACTATACTTTAATTTTACCGTTATAATTTTTTTAAAGTAAACAAAAATAAAAATACATAAATTTAATTTTGGCCAGCGATCGAGAAAATAGTTCTAATATCTTGAACGGTCTTAAATATTTATCTTAGAGCGTTTCCGCATTCCTTGAAGAGATTGATAAATTATGTTCAAGAAAATTATTGTGTGCATCACCTTCTATAAGTCAAGATCTAAAGGCCTATCATTGGAATATTATAAAGTGTAGATTGTGTAGAGTAGATCTTGACATTCGCTTCTTATAACCATGGATTCTTTCCCGGGGGAGGGCGGGCGTGGTTAATATTAGCCTACTATCCCATTGTTTTTTTTAAATCTAACATTCATTATTTATTAACACAAAATAATATTTCTGTAAGTTGTACAAAATTTTAGTGTTTTTCTTGTTTGAACTTTCACCCCAGTATTTATATATATATTTATTTCATCTAAGACAGACTACGACAGACTACCTCGTCCCCACTCCATTTTTTTTTTGGTCATGGTTACCTCAGAAACTAGCACACACCCTCCATAACAATATATATTGGCCGAAATAAAATTGTTTAGGGCAGGGGTTTTTAGCCTGTGGGTCGCGACCCTCTTGGGGGTTAGATTGACGATTTGTCAAGGGTCGCCAAAGACGATTGAAAAAAATGGATTGTTTTTTGTTTTTTTTGTCTACTCTTTTATTGCTGTTTGTGTATGCGGAAGGGTGGGGGTCGCGGCAGAGTGGGGGATTGTAAAAAGGGGTCGCCGAGCATAAAAGGTTGAGAACCGCTGGTTTAGGGGAACTGTTGTTCCATAACTCCAGAACAATGCATTTCAATGTAAAGTGTATTGGTACGGTACATTAGAATGCGTGGGATGGGAATGAACGCATTTGTCTGACAGTGCAAAAAAAAAATTAATCACCATTTCGCTTGGCGTCCTCAGATGTTAGATCACCCCGCTGTCGGCTCGCTCAGAGTCCAACTCTGACTAGGTTTACCTAATATTTGACCATACTAATTAAAAATTAGGCCCTATAGCTTGTGTATTGTGAATTTCAGAAGTACGACAGATAGAACCTTGGTTGCTAGTCAGTCATGTATAATTATTGCTATAAATTATAATCAATATATTTATCTTCTCTAAAATAATGTCTGAAAAAAAAAAAAAGGTTGCAATAAAAAAATCGTCCCTGGGTGGGCTCGAACCACCAACCTTTCGGTTAACAGCCGAACGCGCTAACCGATTGCGCCACAGAGACGGATGACTTTGTGGTAAATTTATAGTTCATATGTTTAATGCTTTTAATATTGTACTGATCTTGACTAAATTATTGGAATGGTTCCCCTTGACTATGACTAAAGTAGTGAAATTAGGAGTGTTATGTGTAAAGAAAGTCAAGTTTAGTAAAGTCACTAAAGTTGACTAAAGTATGTAAATACGTGGATCTAGATCTAGATCTAAAGAAATTTTGCTTATGAATGAATCTGGCGTTAGTTAAAAATCGATGAATGCATAAAAAAATTAGTATAGTTATCTAGATTCTACATATATTGTCATCTAGATCTAGATCTATTAAATACCGTATTCAGGTCCAGGTATTGCACCGTGACCGTAATTGTCGTAATAATATCGTGTTGTTTATCATTATGGTTCTAGACTCATTTGTTATTTTTATAAAATAGAATTTTCAATCTTAAATTGAATCGAGACTAGAGTAGAGTACTAGAGTCTAGATCAGGGGTTGGCAAATTACGACCCTCGGGCCACATGCGGCCCGCCAGCGTGTTTTATACGGCCCGCGGACACCTACAGAAGTAAGTAAGATGAGGCCACAGGCACAGGTCATACATATTAATTAAATGCAAATAAATTAAAAATTTAAAAACTTATGATTCATATCATTTATGATGAAGAGGCTAAATGTCATGTCATTCCAAAAAAAAAAATGAAAGCAAAGATTATGGCAATATCATATGTGTAACATTCAGTCAAAGACACAAACTCAAGCCAGTACCACAGTAGTGTCCGCTGGCTTAGCATGGACAAGGTATTGAGAAGAATCCCAGGGAAAAAAATTATGTTCCTTGAAGGACATTGACTGTGACTTCGTTACTAATATTTTTATGAAGAGTGGAAAACAGACTTTATCTATTTCATCAACAACTTCGCAATGGGTTGTTTGCACATGAAATGTATGTACATGTGAAATCTTTTCAATTAAAGCTTTCCGATTTCTTCAGGCAAGCAAGTGAAAACAGGATTTGTCATTTTCCTTTACTGAAAGGTGAAACTATTTCTAGTGAAAAGGTTGGATTTCTTGATTGTGGAAACTGAAAGCGAATTTTAAGTCGTCAAGAATTTGGAACAAGTTTTCAAAACCCTTAGCTCACCACTTAGTGCAGAAGCTGATTCCACTCCAGAGGACAAACCTCCAAGCAAATAATGACCTGAGAAGTTCCAATCTTTCCACAAGAATTTTATGGGTACACCTAAATAACTTTGATGCCAAAGTTTCGCACTGTTCTGGTAAACAACTGTACGACTGTGAACATGATACGCGATTGCAATCCGTTAAATACTTCACATAAGGTAAAAAAGACAATAACAAAATTCAAACAAATATTCGTAAAATTAGTTTCAGAAACTGCTAACTCATGTAATACCTCAATCACGAGTGTGAGAAAATGAAATGTAAATGTGTAATACAGTATACATGTCAATTTAAGGACATTATACACAGTTAGCAACCTATTTTTATAAGCTATATATATGTATGTGTGTGTGCGACCCGCCATTCCTAATAGTTTTGTAATGCGGCCCTCAATGGAAAAAGGTGCCCACCCCTGGTCTAGATCTTGATCTAGATAAATCTACTATGATTATGATACTATCGTATCTAGAGATCTAGCTGGAGTCTGAACTATGGTAGATTCTTATAACTGGACACCGACTTTCAGGAACTACTAGATCTAGAACTAGGTCACATTTTTATTTTGTTTTTTTATTTGGTGAAGGTTTAACTTACACAAAAACTGAAAGCAGATCCTTATTATTCAACTAAAGGACAATAGAAATAGCTGTGTTCCTTTGTATTACCACCCATAGTCAAGATTTTATTTTAAAATAAATTGGGTCACTTCATGCTCCTATATTGAACACAGTTTTTGGGCCTTCTCCTTCATTTGAACAGTGAGCACCGTCATTGAACACCTTTATGTAATTCAAGTAATTGCTAATAAATTATATCTGTACAGGTGTTACTTAAAAATTATTTAGATTATATTAAAAGAAGTTGATTCACTTTTGCAATATGTATTTATAGTCTATTTCCTCATATACTCTCTCTCTCTCTCTATATATATATATATCATCAAAGAAAATATATCTAAAAACATGTTTTAATGTTTAATTTCTTTTTACTCCAGCGCAACAACACAATCCATTGCACCATTTGCCACCCTCCACAACTTCAAATAGTCTCTTTAAGCTGATGAGCCATCAGACTTGAAAATAGCCTTAAGCCCATGACCCATTTCCTTCACCACCGGGTAGTAAAAAAAAATAATTCCTCACCTCTTGAATTTGACCTCACCATAAACTTAGCTTTCACAAGGTAAAGGAAATAGTATGTGTCGGAAATAGTATAGTATGTGTCGTGAAGAAAAAAAAGTTAAACCATCAATAAATTAGATTTTCTAGAGTTATGATTGCGAAAAACTACATCAAGTGCTTTTCTTGTATATAACCTTTTTTTTATCATCAGAATCAGTCAATAAAGTTTGTACATTGCATGACTTCAAGAACTCCCAAGATCAAGAACTCAGAGATCAATACTATTCTGTAAATGTTAAGAAACAGCATAAAATGTGCCTACAATTTAAAGTGAGCAGAAATGTTTCTTCCTCAGGATGAAACACAATCTTAATTTTCTTTTTTCTTTAATCCTAAGTTGATGGTTTTGTGTTCTGGCAAAAATCTTAACATCATCTGCCCTATAGATTGCAAGGTCTGAAAGGGGAACTTTAATTATTTTTATTTAAATATAACAAACTTTTGAACTTGGTTACACCAGTATACGTAGTAATTCTTTCTCTCCTAATTGAGGAATGCCAACGTTGATTTCACTCCCATTAAACTAAATTAATTTTTGGATTTATAAATTTAATTTTTGTAGTATAAAAAGAGCATGCATTCTCCTATAATTCAATACCAAATATAACATTTTCTTATAACAAACAATTAAGTTATTGAAGTTTAATCATAACAGGATAGTGAAATACAAATGAGCAAAACGAATAATACTATCAGAACTAGAAAAATAATTACAGAGAGAAAGAGTTAAAATGTAATATGCATCCTCTATTTGGTACCCCGCAACTCAAGAAAACAAAGAAACTTGAACAGATACAAATTAGAAGCATGAGATTCATAATAAATATTCATTTATGACTAGAATAACACCATTAGTAAAATCACACAATGGTTATAATTCTTTTTATATATATTGAATTAAGTTAAATATTCTTAATAAAATTTGTTTTCATTTTTTTTTTACTTTTCTATATTTTATTTTTTTTATATATATTTCAGATTTTTTAGAGCCATGTCATCAAACCCACTGGAGTTTACCAATCGATTGTCAGAAGAGAAATCACCATACCTCCTTCAGCATTCTCATAACCCAGTGAACTGGTATAAGTCATCAACTTTTTTTTTTTTTGGTTTTAACTGTTAGCTTAAAAGTAAATAGCCAAATTGCAATTCAGATCTTGAGTTAAATATGGCATGTGAACTGATTTTCCATGGTATCCAAGGACAAAGTTTAGAGGTGCAGTGGCAAAGCGGTAAAGTGCTTCACTTCTGAACAGGGGGTCCCGGTTCGAATCCTAGTGATTTTTTATTTCAGGATATTTGGGCGCCTCTGAGTCCACCCAGCTCTAATGGGTACCTGACATTAATTGTGCTGACCACATGACACTCTTGTAAACCGTAGGCCACAGAAACAGATGACCTTTACATCATTTGCCTTATATACCACAAGTCTGAACTTTACTTTAAGGACAAAGTTTAACATGGTTGTTATTTGGCTGGAACAACTGATTTTACTCTGTGCTGTTAACAAAAAGATAAAGGAGTCTGAGTGGGATAGCAGATACAGACTTCTCCTTCGATTCTTTACTCAGATCATTTTTTTTTGTGTGTGTTCACTTCTCACTTTTAAACCTTTATTACAAAATTGTTTCAACTTGTCTTTATATTATGCAATGAATAATTTTGTGCCGCTACTTAGGTATCCCTGGGGCAATGAAGCTTTCAAGAAGGCAAAAGAAGAGAATAAGCCTATTTTCTTATCAGTGGGTTACTCCACCTGCCATTGGTGCCATGTCATGGAACGAGAGTCTTTTGAGAATGTTGAGATCGGCAAAATACTGAATGATAATTTTGTAAGCATCAAAGTGGACCGGGAAGAGCGGCCAGATGTAGACAAAGTTTATATGACCTTTGTTCAGGTAACCTTTCTTAACAGCGCATAAGAAAGTCTTTTTTTTTTTCTTTATGTTTAAAGTTCCAGGAGATGTATTTCTTTGAGGATACAAGTTTATTACTTGTTTCATGTCAAGGTGACAATGAGGGTTAGCCTTGAGCTAACAAACTTATCTTATAGAAAATAGTTCACTACAACAAAAACAAAAGCAGGTGAAATCAATTGGCTAGGGCAGTGTTTCCCAAACTGTGTTCCGCTAAGTGCTCAGATCGTGCGAAGTGTTCCATTAAGGAAAATGTTTGAGAAACATTGTGCTAGGGAAACAAAGCACAGATAACTTAAGTTTATGTAACCATGAAAGTTGGAAGGGCTTCTGGAGTAGGCCTCAAAATGTTGTAAATAAAAGACTAAAAATCACAAAAAAATCGTAGAATATGTAAGAAATTATGTAACAATGTAAGAATTTGTAACAATTAGAAGACATGTTATAAAACTATTTAAAAGGAGGATTATTAAACCGCAATTATTGGGAGGGGATAAGTTTTATGTGAATTAAAAGCCAAATCTTAGGAAGCATTATTCATAAATATTCAATACTGCAATTGGAAAACTGTGTTTGTGATTTGGACTGTGCACTTCAAGTCCCTAAAAATGTTTGTCTTGACAGCTGCAATCTTTGAAGTTGCGCTCCAGTTCTGAAATCTCTCAAAAGTGTTTTGAGAATTCCCTTGAACTATTTTCTTTAATCTCATATTTTTTCTTTCCATAATGCATGCATTTCAAGGTACATATTTCCATGTTTAAAAATGTATGGTTATTATGTAAGACAAATTATAGCAGACTCTGTTTGGTCAGCTCTTCAATTTTTTTTTTGGTTGCAGGCCACAACTGGAAGTGGAGGTTGGCCAATGAGTGTTTGGCTGACCCCTGACCTGAAACCAATATTGGGTGGCACATACTTCCCTCCTGATGACAGATACTACAACAGACCTGGGTTCAAGAGTATCCTGGAGATTATTATTAAACATGTAAGAAAAGATGCTTAGAAAATATTTTCTGCATTGTTCTTTGATTAATGTAGACTGACTGAGATTCTGTAGCAAAAAAAAAGAAAATACATTTTAATTTTTTTTGTTTTAAGTCTTAATGTTGATTGGAATTTAACTATAAATTTGAGACAAATTATGTTCATTTTTCATGACATCATATTAGAATTTATCAATAGTTTGTCCTTTGCTGCATTTGCAACCTAGAAGTTAATGGGCAGGTTCTGGAATGTTTTGTTTGTTTGTTTTACATGTTTCGGATGTTCCTTCGGAGTTGAAAATAGTGTACTTCCTAGTCCAAACCTCCCGCAGGACAACGGGGGACAATGGTTATGCTTGCCCTGGATGTGAAAAAATATGCAGGTCACAGCTGGGGCTGCATAGCCATGGGAAATACTGCAGTCCTCACTAATCTTCAGACTTGAAGACAAGCCTTATTATTATATTCAACAAAGTTCAATGTCAGCAAATGAACATTTATTATAAAATAAAATAACATATCAATATATCTCAAACCTATCTCTCACAATTATCACTTCGCTAAAACACTTGAGTTGACACTTCAAACAGTATTTTACTTAATATCCTTATACAGAACAATGACCTTAGTGTATCATAACCATATCACAAAATACATCTACTCTCAAAGTGACCTAACATTCGACTCTCTTCTTTAATCAATTACTCATAATCCCTCTTCCTTTCAGAGTATCCTTAGGGTCTGTCACATTATTCTTTCTATTTCTCCTCTAATTTTATTTGTAGAAACCCCAATGTTGAGTAATAATATAATTTACTCATGACATCCACTAAGATAGTATCTGATCCCGACTATTCATTGTTCTTTATACTTCAACATTTCATTTATCATTGGTAAAATAGGTAAGAGAATAAGTTCTCTTTTAAATCTTTAGTTCTCATGAGAAACATAATTTTTCAAAACAACATTTTTTTTTGCAGTGGAAGGACAAACAATCAGATATAGAAAGTCAAGGAACGAAAATTCTGGATGCCTTGATGAGGCACCTTCATGCTTCTGACCATGCTAACCACAGTGTACCGTCTAAGGAAGTCTTTCTCAAATGTTTACACATGTATAAGAAAAGTTTTGATGAAGAAGAAGGAGGTTTTGGTTCAGCGCCAAAATTCCCTCAGCCAGGTTGATATATTTATTTCGTTTTGCACAGCAGTACAGAAACGATTCACAAATTTTAGACTAGTTAATGATCATAAGTCATAATATACTAAAGACATTTCTTAAGAGCAATTTAACTATTTTCAGGAATTAGAATTCATTTTAATGATCAAATTTTAGTAAGGTATTACCAGAATAATGGCTTGAATCCCTTGAAATAGTAACACTAGCTTAATATTTCTGTTGTGATACAGTGCAATGTTTGGGAAAATGTTTAACATTTGGATGTTCCTTCAGTCCTAGTCCAAACCTCCCGCAGGATGACAGGGGATGGGAGTGGGGAGGGTATGAACCCAGGACCATTGATAAATGACAGTCCAGCGCGCATAACGGTAGCTATCCTGGCATTTATTAAAATTATTAAAACTATATTTACTGGAAACATTATCAAGCTTGTACTGTTTTTTTTATTTTTCACATTATCTTCATATCAAATGATACTGTAATGCTTTATCATAAGGTATGATGAATTATATAATTTATATAAATATTGTTTAAAACTGCACAGTTCAATTTATAGGTACATTCTTGAAGTATTTCAAACTTAATGTCAGTTTGAGGGTTCAGTTTTTGAATGTAACAGTAATTAGTGTTCAGAAAACTAACTAGATCTAGTGGTTAAACCCAGGACTGACTGCTCATGCTCTTGACACTCAAAGTTTGAAGCAAAAATGAGTTAATATTCAACTAGCCAAGACATAGTTTTTTTTATGTTTATCTTTGTCATTGTTCATTGTTAATTTTTTTTTTTCAAAGTGGAGATATTCTATCCTGATTCATCTTCTTTGATATGAATGTATTATTTATTTCTTCCAATTTTAGTGATATTCAACCTGCTATTCCGAATCTTTAATGAGGACCCAACGAGTGGGACAGGAGTCCAGGCCCTTCAGATGTGCCTGTTTACACTTACTAAAATGTCTGCAGGTGGTATCCATGATCACATATGTCAGGTAGAGATTAATGTCTTTAAAATTCCATCCTTTGCTCTAATGAGCATAATTTTATACTTAGGTCTTTAAACATAGCTCTCTAAACCCATTTTTACAAAGCTTATATCAACTCACTCTGTCCGTCTGTCTGGTAAAAAGTTTGAGCATGTTTTTTCTCCCATTTTCCAGTCTCGGATCAAGTTGAAACTTTGTTAGTTAATTATTTTGTACTAAGCAATAAATTTTGTTTTATACAGCAGAAAGGGAGCTATGCCATAACCATGTAATTTTCAGACAAAAATGCAGTAGTTAGCAGTTCTTTCCCTTTGATAAGCTTTGTTTTGTAAAAAGTATTCTTTTTTCTATTGCTTGTTCTCAGCTTTAAACTCTGTCTGAACTGAACTCTCTAAATTTGGATTCCTTAGCTAGGCTTTCTAAAACTTTCTAAACAGGGTTCTCTGAACTTGGCTCTGCAAATCTAGTTCTCTAAACTAAGCTCTGTATAAGATATTCTTCTCATCTCATAGATGAGTCTCAAATATTTTTTGTTTTAACTTTGCTTTTCTTACCTTGATATTTATAATATAAACTATCAGTTGAACCAGATCCTCTACTTTAGCATAGTAAACAGAAGATCACCTGTGCGATGTAATTCTTGAGGTAATTCTTGACCTGATCTTTCTTTCAGAAGTTAAAGCCACCTTCCTACTTTTCAATCGTCCTTATATATAAGTTGACCTGAAGCACCACAGAGCTCTTGATTACTTGTTTATGGTTTACTTTAAGTATATCATTCTAACTAGAGTTCTGATACATATAATCAATTCTGCAGGGCTTTCATCGCTATTCCACCGACAGGAAATGGCATGTTCCACATTTTGAGAAGATGTTGTATGACCAAGCACAGTTGGCAGTTTCATATGTTGATGCTTTTCAGGTACAGCACAAAGTATTGTATTTTTTTTATTTGTTCTTTGTACTAATAATTCTTTAATTTATTTTCATATTGTACGCTGTGCATTGGATTTAAAAGGATTAAACTTCAATAAACTTACTACTGTGTTTAGTTTAACAAATCTGTGCACATGCTGTTGTATTGAGACGTAACAGAAATACAGAAATATATAAACTCTCAGGAAGACAATCTCACTCTTTGATTGTAAATATTTTTCTGACAATAGCTTTTACTTGCTTACTTACTTAGGTCCTTCCGTGCCGTTCAATTTTAATTCAGTTCATTTTTAAATTATGATTTAATTCTTGTGGAGTTTACTGTGTGCTGTATAGTGTGTATCCAAACAGACAGCACATGAGCTATAAAAATCTCTGATTGTAAAATATCAAAATATTGTGAGATCTGCTTTGATATAAAAACAATCAGTCTCATTTTTTTCTGCTTGTTTATTGATGGTTATTTTTTTTTTATAGATTTAAATTCTAGCACATTGTTAAACCCATCCAAGCTGGGAAGAAAATTAAATTCTTATTTTTTTTTTAAATTCAATTAGGTGGAAATGTATGTACGATGTCTTATTTTTAATTATAAGTACTCCAAAATATATATTCTGCAACAATATTCACCATAGTTATAGCAAATAAATAGGGTTCTTGTAATATTGAATTTATTCATTTTTTTTTTGTTTCCTCAGATAACCAAAAATTCAGAGTTTGCTGATGTAGCTCAAGATATATTTACTTATGTCAACAGAGATCTCAGTCATCCAGTAAGTTGAAATGATAATCAAGTTTACCCCAAAGAGTAAGCTGTCATAAATGTCTTTATATGTTAGTGTTTGTACCTCAATCTTTTGTAGGCATCCCTTACCCCTTTCCATTACAAATATGTACATAGAGGACCCCCCCTTAGCCTGCTAGGGAAGCACTGTAAGCCAAATGATGATCTTCTGAGATGCGAAAATGTTTTCTACTGGCACACACTTCATCATAGTAAAAAGATTGCAGTTCAAATAAAGTCAATTAAAGAATGGTGCTGGAAGGCTGATACTGAAGTGTTAGATGTGTTAAGCAACACATCTTGTGGTATACCTTTTGTTTTGGCTATATGATATAAACAAAATGATGTACAGTGCTTAGGAGAATTTAGACTAATCTTATGTGAAAAAAGACAGCATTGTGTTGGCAGAGACATATAATGTCTTCTGCAAATCGATGCTATATTGAGTCGATTGTGTTGCAGACACTGTCAAAAGCATATTAAAGACCCTATTTGGAAAATGAAAATACATCTCTTTATTTGATAAGTTTAATATATTTGACTTTGATAATGCGATGTATTTTTTACTTAATCATTTTTCAAATATGGATGTACAATGACATTGCAAATACAGCAGAATGTTTGTTCTCTAAAAACAATAGTGACTGCCAATGTGTTTTTCTTGTAAGCACATCTTGTTCCTCCATAAGAAAAGCTGCTCTTGGCACTGGTATCTTTATTGAACCAAACAATATTTACAGTGAAATATAATGTGTGTTTTGATTTACATTAGGTACTCAATAATGTGACTGAGACATGTATCTTAGCTACCTTCAATAATGTGACTGAGACATGTATCATATTTACCTTAAATAATGTGACTGAGTCATGTATCATAGCTACCTTCAATAATGTGACTGAGTCATGTATCATAGCTACCTTCAATAATGTGACTGAGTCATGTATCATAGCTACCTTCAGTAATGTGACTGAGTCATGTATCATAGCTAGCTTCAATAATGTGACTAAGTCATGTATCATAGCTACCTTCAATAATGTGACTGAGTCCATACCATACGTATCTTATGAGTAGGAAAAGCTACATAAAGCTTAATTAAAGCCTGTAAATGCAAAAAAAAATGTAAATTTAAAAAAAAAATGGTTGACAGTCCCAAATTTCTAAAGGAATGTTATTGTGACATTTTAGTTCACTAATTAGTCATTTTAGACATGACTGTAAAATACTATTCATATGCCCAATTTTATTGGGACTCTAAAATTATATTAGGAAACTTTTAATGGAGCATCTATATGCCCTTGTATTTTAATGGCTCGTTTGAACAAAAGCATCTGTTTTTTGTTGTTTTTTTTACTGTGAAATGATTAAACTGTTAGAACTTTTTTGTTGAATAAATTCATGGATCATACATTTCATCCTCGACCAGGAAGGTGGATTCTATAGCGCAGAAGATGCTGATTCACTACCAGAATCCTCTAGTGACCATAAAAAAGAAGGAGCATTCTGTGTTTGGGAAAAGAAGGAATTGGAAAACCATCTGTCAGAGAATGTCGTCAAAGAAAACAGCGTGAAATTGTCAGATGTTTTCTGCCATTTCTATGGCATTAAAGAAGGAGGCAATGTTGATCCTCTTCAGGTTGATCTTAATTTTTCACTTATCATCATCAAGCTTGGTGCAAATCTTGGCCATTGTGCTTATTGAATCATTTTTATTTTTTTTTGTATTTCAATTTTTATAAACTACAAATAAATGAATAAAAAGATACAAATTAAAGATTTCACAAACATAATGCTTTTATTTAGAAACAAAAAAATGTTCTGAAGAAAATTATTGAGAAAGCCATTTAAGACAAAGACTGCTTTATTGATCCATAAGGAAATTTGTTGTGATTACAAGGACTCTTCTCATATAAAGACAACACAAGAGAAACATACACATAAATAGAACAGACACAACATAAAGAGTTCATTCAGCGATTACACACTCTTGGTCCTTTTCATGTTTCCTGATCAATGGCTGGCGTAGATATAGTCTGACAGAGTAAGGTACGAACGAGTTTTTGTACCGCTCTGTTCTTGTCTTGATTGACAGTAGTCACCCACTTCGCTACGACTAAACATAGTTATTAAAGGACTTTTATCAAAGGTGAAAATGTATTATGTCTAATTCCTATATATATATTATATATATTAATAATTTGATAGCAAAATACATCAATAAATTTCTTAAGTTGATTGAAATTCAAACATTTTCAGAGTTCATAATTTTAGAGTCAAGTAGATATATGTTGTGACGTCACTATACACTGTTGTATAGTAAATGTGATAAACATACATATAGATAACCCTGCATCACTTTGTAAAAACCAACTATTTTGGGCCACAAAGCCTTCATTAGTTACAAACAAAATAAAAAAGACAATTAACATTTATTTAACTTTTTTTTTATTATAAACTGTTTGCATTAAATTCCAGGATCCTCATGAAGAACTGAAGGGTAAGAATGTACTCATTGTCAGCTCCACAGTGGAAGACACTGCAGCAGCGTTCGGCTTAACAACAGACACGGTGACGCAGGCTTTAGCCCAATGCATCAGTATTTTGTTTCAAGTCAGGCAGCAGCGCCCCAAACCACACCTGGACAACAAGATAGTAACAGCTTGGAATGGTAACGAATTCTAAAAGTCATTCTAAACATTCTCGTAATTTTAAATTAATTAAATGCTTGATAGTTGGTGACGCGTTGGCTGAGTGGTAAAGGGCTTGGCTAATCGAGGGGTTTTGGGATCCTCCACCAGGTACTGAGGGTACCTGACATTAGTTGGGGAAAAATAAAGGCAGTCAGTCTTTGTGCTGGCCACCTGACACTTTCATTAACCATGGGCCATAGAAAAAAAAAGATGATCTTTACATAGATTGCAAGGTCTGAAATAGGTACTTAAAAAAAAATAAAGTACTTGTCACTCATTGGCCTTATCTTCTGTTGTAGGTTGCTGTAATTATGTGCATAACAAATGATCAGAAGCTTCCATATATTTCCTCTAGTGACCTCCAGTATCCCTCTTTCAAAACAATAAAAAAAAAGTTTAAAGCTATCAGTGATGAGGTTATTATTCAGCATTATCTCTTTAATGTTTATCTTCTATCTAATCTTGTGGTCTAAATCCTGGGATTTTTTACTGCATTGCTGGTATTAACGGAAGTCACTGATTAGTATTAGCTTTAAATGTGTACATTTTGTATAATTTATTTAACCCTTTAATTATATCTATATTATAATACCCAAACATTTGTTCTATAAGTTTGTTTGTTTTCAAGGGATATAACTCTCTATAATTTGACGACTTTATTGATTAGCTAATTCCTAGGTTGTCTCCCCTTATTTTTAAAACTGTCACTATTTAATTATAAATAATATTCAGATTTATTTTACTGGAAAAAATTGGCAATAGTGAAACCATATATATTCTATTTCTCTTGATAAGGTCTGATGATATCAGGGTTTGCTAGAGGAGCCCAGGCTCTGAGTGATCCAAGTTTGATCAAGAGAGCTATACAGGCCGCATCATTTGTCCGTCAACACTTGTATCAGTCTGGCACACTTTTGAGAAGCTGCTACACCACAGAAAACAAAGAGGTCACTCAAATGTAGGATTTTGATGAATAGCTTTCATGTTTTTAAATAATATGATTCATTGGTTATGTCAGCTGTTGTGTTGTTCACACTATCAATTAGACTTGTGTCTCTCGGAGTAATCTAACATTTGTAGGTGTTGAGGTGCCTGTCTATTAACAAGGAGGCGTGGTGGCTGAGCGGTAAAGCGCTTGGCTTCTGAACCGGGGCTCCCGGGTTTGAATCCTGGTGAAGACTGGGATTTTTATTTAGAGATCCTTGGGCGCCTCTGAGCCCACCCAGCTCTAATGGATACCTGACATTTGTTGGGGAAAAGTAAAGGCGGTTGTCGTTGTGCTGGCCACATAACACCCTCTTTAACCGTAGGCCACAGAATCAGATGACCTTTACATCATCTGCCCTATAGACCACAAGGTCTGAAAGGGGAACTTTACTTTATTATTAACATAATCAAAAAGTCAGTGTTGAATGTTGAAATAGGTCTGAATAATTGTTAATGTCTTCAAACTCGTCCAAATGAAATAACCAACAGCAAACAAATCAAAGTATAAATTATATTAGCATTAAAGTAGCTTTACTGACATAAGCTATCAATTTAAAAAAAGGCACAGTGAACAATTAATTACTTATATCTACTAACAACTACGTATCACATGACCAAAGAACCCCCAATATCTTGCATGCATTTCATCATTTTATAGTTTCCAAAAAAGACTTCAAAATGATTTCATTCTTTTTTACATTTCCTGGGATCTCGCTTAGGAATGTATTTTCTTACTGAACTGTCCTTTGTTTTAAAAAATTCAAGGTCTTTCCCGATGTTTCAGTCTCACCAATACAAATCCAGCGTAACCTGGCCTAAACCACTTTCTGGTAGCTATGTCCAGTCAAGTGTGACGCTACTTAAGCAAAAAAAAATTAAAAAAAAACATGTTTCAATAGATTTTTTTAAAAACCTACAAGAAAAAAAATTATTTTATTACCCTTTTTTATGTTTCTTGAAAACAATGACATATCCAACCTAATGTAATGTTAATTACGCCATGCTTAGAAACTTTACAAAAGTCTAATTCACTTCACTGTCTGTTGGATATGTTGACTGTTTGTTTCCATTCCTCTTTGTCTTTTGTCTGGATTAGCCTCTTCCAGTACATTTTGGCTGTCCTCTCATCGCTTCCTTTGTACTCCTCTCCTTTTTTCCCTGGTACTATTTCTCACAGAAAAGTCTTCAAGAGCCCTGAGGATCTCGTGATATGACCTTACAGTCTTAGGCCGGCGTTTTTTTTTTTACAATGGTCACAAGGTCATCCTGTTTTGGATTTATTCATTTGTGATGCAGCCTAATTAGTCTAGAAAACACCTAAAACTTAATATCTCTTTATCTTAAAGTCTAGAAAACACATAAAACTTAATATCTCTTTATCTTAAAGTCTAGAAAACATCTAAAACTTAATATCTCTTGTCATCCTAGTTGTTTGTAGGTTACCTTCTCATAAAATTTGTTTTTGAATTTTTTAAAATGTTTTTATTGTCAACTTCAAATTGTATATTTAGATCTGTGCCAATCCATGGATTTGTGGATGATTATGCTTACATCATTCGTGGCCTCCTGGATCTTTATGAGGCCTGTTTTGATGACAGATGGGTGGCATGGGCTGAAGAGCTTCAGGTCAAGCAGAATGAACTATTTTGGGATGAAGAAGACGGAGGCTTTTTCTCTGCATCTGAGGATAACTCTCTTGTCCTCAGGCTGAAAGAAGGTTGGTTGTAGTTTTTTTTTTTATTGTTTTATTGGCCTACTGTTCAAACCCATTGATTTGTAACCTATTTATAACTTATTGGTTGGGGTGAGTTTCACTAAGTAACATCCACTTATGACCTATGACTAAAGAAGAGTAACTTAAAACTTAAAAAAAAAAATTTTTGATTGTTATAATCCTTCCTCCTGGTTATTCTAAGTTTCTCTATGAGGGTGAAATGTAACACTAATATTACAAACATTGTTCTTTGACTCACTTTATTCGTAAAGCCTATAAACTATAAATCATTGTTCTTGAAGACCTGGCATAAACTTCCTGAATACCTAACAAGGGGGCTCAAGGCAATACAAAATATGACTTGAGCTGAGTTGTGTTTGAAAAGCATCTAAAGACAACACTGAAGCCTTCTCCCCCACATGTTCTCAAAAGAGACTGGACCACCTTACACTGAGCATGGTATAGCATGAAAGAAGTTTTATGCAAGAGTAATTTAAAGAAAATTAGAATTTTAATTTCAAAATGAGGTCTGGGTGTGCAAACAAAACATTAGGTTGAAAGACTTATTCCACAAACCTTTTTACCCAAAGTATTGACAGTTGAAAGAGTTCCATTACCTCATTAAACATGCCTGCATCTTTTTTACACCTAATTGTTGAATTTGAGCTATTCATAATCAGTCTGTAGTTATGGTAAAATGTAAAAATTAATTTTTTTAGTAAACTGTTTAATACCATAAAAAAAAGTAAAGGAAACACTGTCAGACCTTGTGATCTGTGCATCTGTTTCTGTTGATGACAGTTAACAAGGGTGTCGTGTGGCCAGCACAACAACTTTTACTTTTTCCAACTAAAGTCAAGTACAGATTAAGAGTTGGACTCAGGGGCATCTTGACATCTTCACTGTGATTCAAACTTACTTGAGACCCCTTTGTTTGGAATTCAAACACTTTACCACTCCTATTTTTGTATGCCATATTGTTAATTATTATTGGCATAATTTTGAAGTTCTTATACCAGGGGTTCTCAACCTGTGGGTCATGACCCCCTTGGGGGTCGATTGACAATTTGTCAGGGGTCGCTTATGTCCATCGAAAATATGGATTTTTTTTGTCCATTCTAACATGTAGAACTTGTCACTAATTAAGTTTTTTTCTATTGAAATTTACTAAATATATTGTTATTCGAGGATAGATGCTGCTGACAACTGAATCATCATTGATTTCAAACATTTTGATTGTCCAGCAAATATATTTGTATAAGTTTAAATTAATGCAGATTAATGGATAATCTATTGGTCTATTTTCTGTTAACTATTCATGGTACTTTGTATGTTATTTAGCATTGCTTGATGCCATTTAATTGATTTATTATGCGATATTAATAAATAAATGTGAAAAATCCTTAGTATATGAACTGAAAAATGTACGTTTTAAAAAGGGTTGAATAGAGCATCCATAAATTTGAATTTTAATGCGTAAACTTTGTTTAGAAATCCATAACGCATTGGACAACATGAACATTGAATGAACTCCAAATGGTAGCAGGGGAGGAAAGCATGGCTCTGCTAAGAAACTGTTGCTGAAGGTAGTTCAAGTGACACTTCAGTTGTCTCCCCACAGCTATTGGACACTTGTAAGACATACACCACTGTTTCCCCTGCCTGCCCCATTAGTTAAAGCAGGAGGGGGGGGGGGCGGAGTATGTGATTTGTAACGAAAATAATATTTACAGACTTCCAATCGTATCTGCTCTCTATGAGGGAAATTACTTTGAACCTGGCAAATTGATGTGATACTGATACTACTCAGCATCTCATTTGCACTTGTCAGAAATCCTATGAAAGTCAAAGTTAAATTTTTTTTAGTAGACATAAACAGTTTAAAAGTGAAACATTTCTCGTTAATTAGGCCTACACAATTCTGGATCAAGGGTTTGCAGCCATGTTCTGATTTATCTCTGTTGCACCGTCTTCGTCCATTTGCAATAATATATTTATTTCTCGAAACAGCCTGTTAGTTATCAAATTTAAATACAGAAAATTGTCACGTGTGTGGAATGTGAATAGGAAATACTAATGTGAATAGATGCACGTCAAAAAGAAGTTATTTCATTAATTTGTAATTAGGCAATAAGGAGAAATATCTTTTTTCAAGAATATTATTACATATTGTACCGTGATTAAACATTAAGCATTGGCAATGCAAATTAGATAGTTACATTAGGCCTCCAATTATAATTTTGTAACATCATACTTATAAACGACAATAATTTAATGTGGGGGGGTCGGGAAAAAGTGAGGAATTGTAATAAGGAGTCGCCAAGCTAAAAAAGTTGAGAACCGCTGCCTTATACCCTGTCTTGTATTAGCACCATGTTGTTTTCTAGCACTGATTGTCTCAAGATAACCAAATTTACTTTTACAAAATTGACAGATCAAGATGGTGCAGAACCTAGTGCCAACTCTGTTTCAGCCATGAACCTGCTAAGGTTGTCTGCTATCTTGAACAAACCTGATTGGTCAGCAATGGCTGAGAGAATATTCAAAGTATATGCAGAGAGGATACAGAAAGTTCCCATGGCTGTGCCCGAGCTCGTATCTGCTCTTGTGTTTTATCACTCAAACAGAAGACAGGTAATTAATGAACATAGTGCCTAGCAGATGAAACGCCTTTTACCTAACAATATGTGAGAAGTGAAGCCAAATTGTCATATTTGTTTATCATGTCACGTCTACTTTTGCTTTTCCCCACTGTCCATTTAGAATGTGTTTATGTTGGTCCATTTTTGTTTTCATTGATGTCATGTTTCCAAATTGATATATTGTTAAAAGTAATAATATAATATAGTAATAATAATATAGCTTGTTATCTCACTGATGGTGTGTAAAAATTAAATGTCTACGCAACTGTGAGGCCAATAAACTACAAAAACAGATCAAAACATTGCTGAAAAAAAAAATTGTCTCAATGATAAGAATGTTACTTTTTACTAATTTTTTTTTTTAATTTACCCCAATTCTTTCCAGCAAGATAGTTACATCCTTATATACCATTGTTAAACTTGTTTATTGACTTCCAACTTAATATTCCAAATTAATACTAAGAAAAAGATTAGAAAAGTTTTGAATATGTTCTATTTAAGTCTTGGAGATAATTCCTCAAATAGGACCTTCATACATCAGTAAGGATCAGAATGCAATGAATTTAAACATATCCATGAACTAATAGTGCAGACTTACACTAAGCAATATATGCTTATTTTTTAGACAGAGTTATTGCACCACATTGTGGGCTTGTGTGTGGGGGGGGGGAGATCAGAGAAATTACCTTCTCATCAAATGAATGCCTAAGATATAGTTCTCCTCTTTTAAGTCTTTGATTATCAGGATTCTAATAAAACTATTCATCATAATGTTTACCAGAATTTTGTTTATTCTAAAAGATTGTCATTGTTGGAGACAAAGAAAGTGATGACACGAGAGAACTAATCGCAACAGTCCATCGCCACTTCCTGCCCAACAAAGTTCTCTTGGCGACAGATGGAAAAACGGATGAATTTTTAAAGGAAAACCTCAGTTTGATGGACTCCTTCCAAAAACTAGAGGACAAGGCAACTGCCTATGTTTGTCAAAACTTTACCTGTTCATTACCTGTGAATTCATCAGAAGAACTAGAGAAGATCCTCCAGGGGTCTTAGTGTAGCACAGATAACTCTAATAAACAAATAGTTTACTTATTGAAGTTAATCAGGGATAGCCTCATAGTTGCGATATTTTAAATTCTCATTACTGGGTCATTTTAACAATCTCCACTCTGAATATTTCATACAAAAAAAGATATTTTGTATTATTTTTGTTTTTTTTTTGGCATCATTTTTTTCACAATTTCTCAAATTGTTTTTCTCTCATGTGATTTGTAAATAGACTTTTCATGAGTAGTGGTCAGTAGAATGTATGTAATTTATAAAAAAAAGAGGTGCTCAGTTTCCTCTTTTATCATAAATACAAACACAGAAAGCTTTTTTTTTCTTCTCAAAAAGCTTAGAAACAACTCCTCCTTCCCCCAAATTACCTGCCACTACTAAGTAAAACTGTGCACCCAAACCTTTTTTTTTAACTTGAGAACCCCTATATATATAGTCAACATGTGCCCACGGACCCCTAAAAGAAAACAGCTACAGAAATGCATAGCATATAAATTATAAATATTTTTTAAAATGTGCGAAATATGTTTATTGAAATTATAGAAAGTTTTTCTTTAAAATTAAATTATGTCAAAATAATGATGACATGGATGAGATATTATGAGTGTATTTTTGTCTGACTCAATTAGCAAACCCAAATCTCACTGAGCACACATTTTTAGTCGATTTCTATTATTTGTGATAAGGTTCATTATCGCAGTGAATCCACAATGTTACCAAATAAAAAGACAGGAAAGCAGTTAACGACTTCTATACAATGACACATAATGCAGGATATTCAATTGGGATCTGTGGTCTCCTTATTCAAACATTGGTTTCAGTTCCTCGTTTTTGGCTATTTCAATAAGCTGCTCCTGTATTAGAATGGAACTAACTGTGATTGGGATCTGAGTTAGTCGATGTGCAAAGGGTTAAATACCCAGTTGGGAATATCCAAGTGAAGAACATCTTCAAATCTTTGGTTTAGGTTGTCAAAGAACAGTACACAATAGACGTATTAAACAGCATTGAGGGGCAAGTTGATTATTATTCACATTATCCACCCCTGTGTGTCTACCGATCACATTTTGAGATGCACTGATCTATAAATTATGAACCTTGAGAAGACTAAATGTGGCTCAACAAAAAATGGCTTAGACGGATTTTAGGAGTTAGTTACAAAGATCGGGTCTCAACAAAGAAATCTTGTCGAACTTCGTCTCGACCGTTTAATGAGGTCGCGATCGAGCGTCTTATGAGGTTTGCGGGACATGTCCTCTAACAGAACAAATTAAGCATACCAAGAGTTGCATTGTTTTGGAGGCCAATAGGAGGAAAGTGCAAACGGGCATACTCGTATAACTTGGCACCCCACTTTCATGTAAAACCTCAGAGCAGTGGACACGAGGTGGAATGAGGCTTCAGATATTGCCAGTGAAAGACCTGTATGGAGACAAGCTTGATGCCCAATGTGCCAAATGGCGCTGGGGGATCTAAGTCTTAAATAAGCAAGTATCTATTTCTTTTTTCATTTCAAATGGTGGAGAAATATTTTTACTTTCAAAGTTTATCCAAATTTTGTAGGAGTTTAAGTGAAAAAAGTATGTATCATTGTTTTTGTATATTGTTTAAAGTAAATGGAATGCTCCACTACAGGAATGTGCACAAGTCAGTATTGTACTTTCTTCTCTTGTAAATGTAATAAAAAGCTCAACAATTGTGATGAATACTCTTACAATGAAATACTTTGTTTATATTTCAACTGCTCTGCTAATATTATAGCTTCGTAATAGTTACTGTAATTTATGGAATAAATATACTCCTCCTGATAAAGGTAATAAGTTATCCTAGAGTCTTTTCAGGGGAATGGTTAAGCACTTGGCTTCCAAACCTGGGTCCTCGGTTCGAATTTCTGTAAAGACTGGGATTATGAATTTCAGGATTTATAGGGCGCCCCTGAGTTCAGCCAATTCGGATGGGTACCTGACATAAGTTGGGGAAAAGTAAAGGTGGTAAGTCGTTGTGTTAGCCACATGACACCCTGCTTGATAATGGTTGGCCAAAGAAATGGATGACCTTAACATCATCTGCCCTATAGATAGCAAGGTCTTTTTCACTTATATTCTTCCATCGCTACTGGAAATAAAATAAAAATGAATGTACTTATTATTGAAGTGTATGTGATGAGAGACTAGAAAGACACACTTTAAACCAATGACAACCTCTGATGCCATGCCCTAACAAATGGTACATTACACATTGGAAGTAAAGTTCAACCAACCCACAATCTGCATCATGTTCCTGAGGAAGCTGCTTTCCTAATGTAGAAACATGAAGGGCCCCATTTCAGGATCTGAGGTAGGTGGCCTGTAGGAGCCAAGTGCCCAAAGTGATTGTGGTTTAATAATATTCCAATTAATGGAATCTGTTTATAGAAGCTACAGAAGTGATGTCTTACACCTATGACCTGTAATATTGTAAACCTATTGACTAATAAATATATTTTTTCACATAACTTGTCAATTTTGTGGTCTTTATTATGTGTTTTATTTACTAACTGAATGGCATTGTTAAAAATGAAAAGAAATGAAAACTGCTTTAGAAGATTTGATGTTTAAGGAATGGGTTTATTCATTCATAGAACATTCTGAAATATCTTTAAAAAAAAAAAAAAAGAAGGTTCATTATTTGTCGTTGGTCGAGACATTCAAGGGAGGTCAATGCTACTTTTTGTTTTCCAGTAATAAAATGATGCTTAAAAGTATTACTTCCCTTGACATTAGCCGTTCCATTTGCAAGTTTTGTCGTCCCCAATATCAACTAGAACTTAACGTCTTGTTGCAATTTTAGAACCCTTGGAGATACCTGGCTGTGACGGATTGTTCCACCCTTATCTCGCATCAGAGGTCATGAAATATTTTAACAATTTGTCCGACAAACAGACTCTTTTTTTTTTTAAAGAAGATAAGTCGTTTGATGATATCATCTAGCCCCCTATGGAAACTATCACACACTTGAGCAGACTCTTTAACATTTTAACTCTGCATGCCCACTTAGGTAATTAATAATTAACTATTTACGCAGCGTGAACCCAAATGATCCTTTTTTTTTTATTATAAACAAGTAAAGTTCCCCTTTCAGACCTTGTGGTCTATAGGGCAGATGATGTAAAGGTTATCTGTTTCTGTGGCCTACGGTTAACAAGGGTATCATGTGGCCAGCACAACGACCAACCGCCTTTACTTTTCCCTAACTAATGTCAGGTACCCATTAGAGCTGGGTGGACTCAGAGGCGCCAGAAGATCCCGAAATTAAAAATCCCAGTCTTCACCAGGATTCGAACCCCGGTCCCCGCCACCGCGCCTCCTATATTATAATCAAACAGAATATAAAAGACTTTTTAAGAAAAAGAGCAAAGCTTATCTGAGGGAAATTATTCCACATTTATAGCCATGTCTCTCAATGCTGTAAGAATTATTTCCCTTTTTTGATAACGAACATATTTAATTGCCAGTTTCTTTTTTATTTAACTATTTGGTTAATGTTTTGATTGATTCATGTGTTGTAAGTAGCACTGCAAAGCTTCAATTTGATCGAGATGGGAAAGTGGGAGAAATAACGTGTACAAAATTTTGTGACAGACAGACGGACAGACAGACAGCCGGAGTGAGTTGATATTAGCTTTGTAAAAAAAAAAAAGCTAGATCTATCAGAAAGAAACTTCTGTTGGTCAATGCATTTTGAAATATATTTATTTATGAATGAAATTGTAGTTGAGAAAACTAGATTTTGTTAGTTTTAGACGTAAAACAAGTTGATTCACATGAATCTTTTCACTGTCTTTATGTTCCCTTATGTGCTTATTGTCGTGGCTTGTGTTATAGACGTCGCGCTACTCGTGGTGACAAAATAATGGGGCAGTTGCTTCACCAGGCTATACAGCATGTCGCCAGGGTTGTCCGAGGTGGCTGTCAGATCACGTGGTGTCTGGACCGTGTACGCACTGGTCAACTTGCCTTTACTTATAGCGCACTCGATCAATGCCGCCAGTGCGCTTATCTGGGCGCTGGTCGGGGTGTTTTTATCAAACTTGCCTATAACACAAATCTCTATGGAAAAAAAAAACAAATAAAGTTAGTTATCTACGAGTGAAAACAAACAAGCATTCAACAGATTAAAAGCGCTTTAAATATTAAATGTTTTTATCTACATCGTGATATCACTGATAAATAGTCTATCAACGTCATTTGGCCTAATATTTGGTCAATGGAAAATTTTTACATACTTAATTATGCACAGAATGTAGCATATCGACAGAGGCGTCCTTTAAGGTTGGGAGTGGGACAATCATTACCCGCAAAGCTTTGTCGTACGGTACTGGTGGGCTACTTAGTAGGACACAGGGCTCCGCGTACTACTAATGCCGCCCCTGCCAGTAGACTTTCAGTTCTACTCGAACTTTTTGTTGAACTGTAAAATTATTATACTCATGACTGTCATAATTTATATAGGTCATAGACTTAGGTCACATGACCTTAGCGAGATCCTATAAATTCGAAGTACCTGCATATAAAGATTATCATTTCATTGGTGTATAGGTGGTTATTTATTATTTCATAATCGTATGCGTGGCCAACCCAGCACAAAATGTTCAGCTAGATGAGCTGAAACAAAGATTTTTTTATATATTTTTTGTTTTGGTAAAACGAGAAGGGGCTTGGTGGTTATAAGTAGTAAAGTGCTTTGCTTACGAAGCGAGAAATCCAGAGTTCGAATGTCGGTGAAGAATGGGCGTTTTAACTTCGAAACTTTCTGGACACTCCATCCGCAACTGTATTGGGTATCTAACATTAGTTTGGGAGGGAGCGACGTAAAGTCGTTATGCTGGCCACATGACACCTTCTTTAATCGCCTACCATAGAAACAGATTCGATCCTCTTTATATGCATTAATTAGATTTCCTTAAAATTGTAAACAGGCCATACAATTATACACAAACTTGCGTTATTTGGCGAAAAAAAAAAGCCGCTAAAATCCTGCATCTAGATAGCCGCAGCTTAAATAAAATAGGCACATGAGTGAATCTTGGAAACCCCACAATTCCCATTTCTTTTGTGCCAGAGTGCTAGCTACTCCTTGCGAGGCTAACATATCTAGCATAATTTCACTATTAGAACCGGTCATCTGAAATGTAAATTCCTTACCTAAACTGTCTGGGTACTCTGGTTGTATGTCCCAGCCTCGACCTTCGTAGACTAAGCCATCTCCTCCAACTAGAAAGCTGCAAGCAATATCTTGTTTACCTAATGAGAAAAAAAAGGGTATCTTCTCTATTGTAGAATATTTTTACAAAGCTTATACCGGTATCAACTGAATCTGTCTGGCTGGTAAAAAAGTTTGTACGTGTTATTTCTCCGACACCCAATCTCGAATCAAGCTGATATTTTGCACAGTTATTTCTTTTACCTGACAAAAATCGATAAAAAAATATTTCTAATCGGACAGATTTATTGTTCTTGGTCTACAGCTATTACAGTTTTATTACGTGACTGATCCAAAGAATGGACCTCATTCCACTAATCTTAAACAAACAAAAATTTAGCCACATCCATAAAGGCTGTCACGTGATACGTTTTTTTCTCATTGTTTTATCAATATTATCACGTGGCTAAATGTTGTTTGTTTACGATTGGTGAATGAGGTCCATAGCAGGGCCGGTCTTAGGCCACTGCAATAACTTATGCGGCCGCAGTGGGCCCCGCACTTTCATAGGCCCCGCGCAATGCGAATTCTAGGTGTAAATTATTAAACTAAACCATTTTAACTTGTCATTAAAGGGTTCATGGAATTCTCCTAAAATTATGAAATATAAGAAAAAGTCATGAAAATCTGAAATTATTAAAATCTTCTGAAAACTCATGGAAATCTTAAAACAGACAAAGTTGTCATTTCGGGGTATCATTCCATATGGAAAACGCCAATCCTACTCGCGATTTAAAAAAAAAACGCATTGTCAGATTTCATTTTAACAAGATTACAAAGAGAGTTTGTGTTACACAAACTCAGAGGCGGCCCCCGTCGAAGTCGGATCCCTGTCGGATCTGCATATTCGCAAATAATATTCAAGAGGTGATTTAATTTTGATGTAAAATGTTTTACACGTTTCGGATGTTCCTTCAGAGTTGAAGATAATTACTTCCTAGTCCAAACCTCCCGCAGGACGACGGGGGATGGGAGCGGGCAGGGTTTGAACCCTGGGCCATCCATAAATCTGAACGACAGTCCAGCGCGCAAACCGCACGACCAGGCAGCCATCCGATGGTCAAAAGTAATAATGTTTCAAAGATTCATTTGCCGTAAATTTAAATTTAATAAAAAAAATAGTAGATTAGTTTTAGTATATTAAAACATTACAATATTGATCAAAACGTTTGGAAATGAAAATCTACACTTTTTTTTTACACTTTAAGTTTAGAAATTGAAATTCTACATCTTAATCTAGTCTATTTTAGTCTAAACTAGATCTAGAAATTCTAGATCTAGACTCTAAAATAATTTTAATTAGAATATAAATCCAGATCTAGATATACTGTAATAAAAATCTAGATCTAGTTTAAAAAATCTAGATTAGATCTAAATCAAGATATCATTCCTTTTTTAAACGCGAGTCACATAACGAGGCTTAATAAACATTACTATACCGAGTTCTTTTTTCATTTCATTTGAAGAATTAATTCCATATAACGTCAGAGGAAAAAAAAACACTACGTCACACGGCCTAGCTAGACTAAAAATCGCCTTCATCGATACGAGCCATTTATCCGAGTGTTCATAGACTTTGGTGCATCGAGTGCGTTCTTTAAGCATTTCATTTAAAGAATTCATTCCATATGACGTCAAAGGAAAAAAAACAATACGTCACACGGCCTAGCTAGAATAAAAATCGCCTTCATCATTACGAGCCTTTTATCGAGTGTTCATAGACATTGGTGCACCGAGTGCGTTCTTTTAGCATTTCATTTAAAGAATTCATTCCATATGACGTCAAAGGAAAAAAAACACTACGTCACAAGGCCTAGCTAGACTAAAAATCACCTTTATCAACACGAGCCATTTCTCGAGTGTTCATAGACATTGGTGCACCGAGTGCGTTCTTTTAGCATTTCATTTAAAGAATTCATTCCATGTGACGTCAAAGGAAAAAAAAACACTACGTCACACGGCTTAGTTAGACTAAAATATGTTTTCATTAATACAAGCAATTTTTTCGAGGGTTAATAGACATTGGTGCACCGAGTGCGTTCTTTTAACATTACATTTAAAGAGTCCATTCATATGACGTCAAAGAAAAAAAATTCCATTACCTCACAATAGGCTAGTACCGGTACCATAAAAAAAAATGTCTTTATTTACACGAGATATTTAACGAGGGTTCATAGACATTGGTGCACTGAGTTCTAATAGATATTATTTAAAAAGGATCAAAGCCACATTGTTTTTGCGTTTTGTCTGTCAGTCGGTCTGTCCGTTATCTTGATATAAAAAAAACAACTAAAAGTTATTAAAAATTGATTAACCTTTATTTTACGTTTCAAAACATCGCAATAATTTTTAGGTATGAACACAATTGAAAAGTTTATATAATAGATTGTTCCGGATGTTTGTATAAATAGTAAAAGAAAAAGAGCATTTCAGATAAATGTAATACCGTTAATTAAATTTTTTGGATGGTCTCGTATAAAAATTAGATGTACTACAGCCACGTGGAGAGATTTTCATACCTTACTTTGGTGTTTGGATTCTGTTTTCCTTAAAAATCGGAACATAATATTAACGATAATTAGATTTTTTAATGTTTTAGGTAGAAAGTTAAATGTACTGTAAGAGAGTAGTGAGTTAAAATATTTTTCATAAAAATCCGTAAAAACATTATTTCGTAAATGAGAAGATTATTTGTTTATTAATTAGAAGAGGGAGTTCAAACAATTATTTGGCGTTAGTAGATTTTTAAATAAATTCGGAAATTTCTGGCGACGATTTGTAAGAAACAAAATCCGGAACTTTCTTTATCGATTTCAAAACTTCTATGTTATGTTTTACAAGAAAATTAAATGTCTAAAAAGTAATTTTCAGTAATCAATTCTAGTAAATTACTTTTTTTAAAAGCCTTATGCGATTTCAAACAATCATTAGGCATAATTCATGTTTTATAAAACAATATCCGGAACATTTTTACACTTAATGAAATATAAGTCAGTATAGAGATTATGATTTAGCATTAATATGCTATTTACATAAAAAACGGAACAACATATTATTGATAATGTGTTTTTGCAACGTTTAAGCATGGAAATTGAATGTAATATTATAAGTTAGAAGAGCAAACAAACATTTGTTGGCGTTGATTAGTTTTGCACAAAAAAATCCGGAACAATCAATTTTAGATACTTAAAACTATTGAGATGTTATGGGAGGAACATTAAAGGGTAAATCAGATTTTCAATAGCTTTTAGAGTTCTAGTTTTTTAAATCTAATCGTGACGGACAGACCGACCAACAGACAAAACGCACAAAAATAAGCTTCTTTTATTCGGATGGGGGCACTAAACAAAAAATAAATAAAATCTGATTTTTTAAAAAAATTTAAGGAATTGGTTTAGTACCATATCATGTTGCGACGTTACGCTACTGCACGAAAATCGCTGCATAAAAAGTCCATTTAAAAAAATGTGCGTGATATTTACATACAAAGTGCATTATTAGCCTTTATAAACAAACAGAAATGTTTTCTTTTAATTTTAGCAGCTAGTTGACCAGAAAAAACATCTTTAACTATTATTTGTATTTGTTGTAAACATTTCCTGTACATTTTAAAAATATATTTGACTTAGTGATACTGAAAATACACAAAAATTGTCCATCTTTGTTAGCATATTGTAACATTGCCTCCCTTACATTTACGTAATTGTTTTAGAATTGGTGTATTTTTATGAAAAAATCGCTTGCATAATTAATTTTATAAATTAAACGGTTTGCTTTTAGAAAACCAAAAGTAGCCGTTGCACCTAAACTTTTCAAGCCGGATTTAATGATGAAATAATATTTTTCATATCTGTTCTAGTTTTCGAGATCTGAGTGTGACAGACGGACAGACGGACAGACGGACAGACGGACATTTTGCACAAACCTAATAGCGGCTTTTTCCCCTTACGGGGGCCGCTAAAAAATGTAATAATAATCCGAATTTTAACCAAAACAAAAAATTCAAATGCTTAATTTACTTCAATAGTCACTGGCATACAAATATAGATGTTTATCTCGACTTCTTAGGGAAAAAAAAACAACTAAAGCGATATTTTGCTAGTCGATATTAGGCTAAATCTAAAAGACAGATCTGAATGTTTATCGGCTTTTTGTTGGAAAACTACAATCTACTGTAGATGGCTCGTAAAGTTAATTTGACAGTGATTTTGTACTTAGTAAATTATAAATAAAATGCAAAGACGAATTTCGTTTCTAACACAAAATCTTAATTTTCACTTATTATCCTTATCACAACTCAAATTAGGCCCCGCGCAAGCCATTTCGCATAGGGCCCCGCAACCTGTAGGACCAGCCCTGGGTCCATTGATACATTCACACCTGTATAAGATTTGTTTTTTTTCTTGTATATCTTTACCGTCGGTATGACTTGATTTAACTTAGTCCGCGTGACTCCCGGTGGAGCATGGCAACACATACACACTGTTCATAACACCGCAACAGTACTTCGCCATTGGACTCTGCTGTCCATCCTGTCGGCACACCAGGTTCTCGTTGGCTTTCATTGGTCTGCGCCATGAACACGTTTTAAGATTTTTTGGCTTTGTGCTATTAGGGTTCCTTTGTAGCCTACCTTCTTATGTGAATGATGTTACATTTTCCGACATAAACACTCAAATCAGTATTCATTTGAAATTTGTTTATTGAAGATTTCAAAAAATGGAGACGAAGCCTTGAAATGCAAACTTTTTGCATCCGGTCTACAGAAGACGGAATTATTGATGTACCACACATTTTAAAACCATAATGAGTTGGTCGTTGTGCTGGTCACATGATAACCTCGTAAACCGTAGGCCACAGAAACAGATGACCTTTACATCGTCTGCCCTATAGATCACAAGGTCTGAAAACGAAACTTTACTTTACTAAACCCAACAAATTTAGCCATATCTGTGAATACTGAAGTATTAGTTTCCCTTGTTGCTATTAAACAAAATAAATAATAACCAGTAATAAATAGTCTAATTGGTTACATTTTTTATTGATTGATGTCTTGTCTATGTCAATGAATAATTGTGCAAAGTTTCAATTTGATCCGAGAATGGATGTGGAAGAAATAACGTGTACACACTTTTTACCAGACAGACAGACAGGCAGAAAGACCGAGTGAGTTGATATAAGCTTTGTAAAAAAAACAATGTAGGAAAAAAATGTAAGACCAAAATTCAAATAATAATTTGAATCCTTACATTTTCTTCAGTTATAAAGAAATGATGTGTTACATCATGCGCTATGGTTCATTCGGACTATTGACCACTAAAAATTTAAATTCTGCTGTACCATCATCTACCACCATTTAAGGAAACTTGTGGTACTGACCATGAATGAGGACATCGCTGTTCTGAATGTTCTTTACCGCTGACAGGCAGTTCCCTCTGCTCATGCACTCAGTCGTCCCCGTTTCTTTCACGATGACCAGTGACGGACTTCCGGACATGTAGCTCACAGACAAGGGCGATCTGGCGCCCCATAGTGACCTAGAGTTGATATTTGGGCAATTTTCTGTGGACGGTAAGTTGTATTTAACAGTGTATGTGTGTGATTTTTGAAATAGATAGAAATAGGAACGAACAGCTTTACAGAAGAAATGAAAGGGGATGATTTTTTGTTCACAATCTCTCCCACGTTTTTCACACATCCAATGTTTAGCGATAATCTCTCCCACGTTATTCACACATCCAATGTTTAGCGATAATCTCTCCCACGTTTTTCACACATCCAATGTTTAGCGATAATCTCTCCCACGTTTTTCACACATCCAATGTTTAGCGATAATCTCTCCCACGTTTTTCACACATCCAATGTTTAGCGATAATCTCTCCCACGTTATTCACACATCCAATGTTTAGCGATAATCTCTCCCACGTTTTTCACACATCCAATGTTTAGCGATAATCTCTCCCACGTTTTTCACACATCCAATGTTTAGCGATAATCTCTCCCACGTTTTTCACACATCCAATGTTTAGCGATAATCTCTCCCACGTTTTTCACACATCCAATGTTTAGCGATAATCTCTCCCACGTTTTTCACACATCCAATGTTTAGCGATAATCTCTCCCACGTTATTCACACATCCAATGTTTAGCGATAATCTCTCCCACGTTATTCACACATCCAATGTTTAGCGATAATCTCTCCCACGTTATTCACACATCCAATGTTTAGCGATAATCTCTCCCACGTTTTTCACACATCCAATGTTTAGCGATAATCTCTCCCACGTTTTTCACACATCCAATGTTTAGCGATAATCTCTCCCACGTTATTCACACATCCAATGTTTAGCGATAATCTCTCCCACGTTTTTCACACATCCAATGTTTAGCGATAATCTCTCCCACGTTATTCACACATCCAATGTTTAGCGATAATCTCTCCCACGTTTTTCACACATCCAATGTTTAGCGATAATCTCTCCCACGTTTTTCACACATCCAATGTTTAGCGATAATCTCTCCCACGTTTTTCACACATCCAATGTTTAGCGATAATCTCTCCCACGTTTTTCACACATCCAATGTTTAGCGATAATCTCTCCCACGTTTTTCACACATCCAATGTTTAGCGATAATCTCTCCCACGTTTTTCACACATCCAATGTTTAGCGATAATCTCTCCCACGTTTTTCACACATCCAATGTTTAGCGATAATCTCTCCCACGTTTTTCACACATCCAATGTTTAGCGATAATCTCTCCCACGTTATTCACACATCCAATGTTTAGCGATAATCTCTCCCACGTTATTCACACATCCAATGTTTAGCGATAATCTCTCCCACGTTATTCACACATCCAATGTTTAGCGATAATCTCTCCCACGTTTTTCACACATCCAATGTTTAGCGATAATCTCTCCCACGTTTTTCACACATCCAATGTTTAGCGATAATCTCTCCCACGTTATTCACACATCCAATGTTTAGCGATAATCTCTCCCACGTTTTTCACACATCCAATGTTTAGCGATAATCTCTCCCACGTTATTCACACATCCAATGTTTAGCGATAATCTCTCCCACGTTTTTCACACATCCAATGTTTAGCGATAATCTCTCCCACGTTTTTCACACAAATATTTTGCGACAATCTCTCCCACGTTTTTCATACAAATATTTTGCGACAATCTCTCCCACGTTTTTCACACATTCAATATTTAGCGAGCTACGTTGGACACTGGAGGAGCGGTGGCTGAGCGGTAAAGCGCTTGGCTTCCGAACCGGCGGTCCCAGGTTCGAATCCTGATGAAGACTGGGGAATTTTTCATTTAGGGATCTTTGGGCGCCTCTGAGCAAAGGCGCTTGGTCGATGTGCTGGCCACATGACACTCTCGTTAACCGTGGGCCACATTACGCATAAAATATGTATCTCATTTAGTTCACACACACTGTAAGTAAGATGTACATTATCTTAATTAAATATTTACCTTGGTACATACACCTGTACACACACACACACACATTAACACACACGCGTACAAGAAAGATCTGCCGTAGCGTGACTCGCTTACATTCCCTTGGAGTATCATGCAAGTGTCGTCTGGAGAGGACTATCACATCACTTGACCCTTATTGACTATCCACAGAATGACGTCAAGTTGGAAGGTGCTAGGCCAGTTTAGTGCATCATGTCAAAATATAGGTCATTTTGTACGTTCAGAAGTTATACGTTTAGACTTTAGAGGATAACATAATATGCAGTAACCTATAGACCTATTTCTTTGTGCTTCTCATACGATACAATTATGTCCCTTTGTTTTCATTTACATACAATACAATAAAAGAAAATTCACTATTTCTTAGTATAGAGTATAGAATATTTAAATTAAATTAAAAAACCAAACAATTTATAATTGGCAAGAGTAAAGTCATTTTGTCTTTTTCAAAATAAATCTTCTAAGCAAGTGACTGTTTTCCCACTTTACTAAATTATTTAAGGCTACGATTGCACTTGCTTAGCCTACTACTTACTTACACTTATTATAATGCAATAAAAAAAAGTCATTAATCTATAACATGTCTAGGTCTAGTCATACATACAGAGAAATATGGGTTGACGAAAAATAATTGAGGCGAAATTTTTTTTTTTTTTTTTTGGGGGGGGGGGGGGGGGGGGGGGTTAAACATTCAGCCTACCTACAGCCTCATTGTAAAAATGTTTGTAAAATGTTTTACATTATTCGGATATTCCTTCAGAGTTGAAGATAATCTATTTCCCTGGTCCAAAAACATCCTGCAGGACGACGGGGGATGGCAGCGGGCAGGGCAGGAACCCGGAATCATTGAGACGACCGAACGACAATCTAGCGCGCATACAGCTCGACCAGGCATCCATCCCAGTATGAATTAACATGTTTCAGTAATAGGGCTATATCAATATATGCCTATTATTTATAGCCCATACATATGCAAGTCTACGTGTGATCCTATTTGTTCACATTAAATCCTTCGTATTTTATAACCTAATAAATAGACTATCTACATTTCATTTAAAGCGTAACTCACGCGACTGATCTAGCTCTAATTAATAGGCCTATTAACTTTTACCTTGGCAACTTGAACTGGAAATGAATAAAACACAAATGGATAACAGCACAACGTCATTGACGGACATTTCTTTTGTTCCAAGTGTTTCCACTGCGTTGTAAGCTGTTTACTCCCAATAGATTTAATCTTATCTAGAAAGTCAAAAACTTTAGGATCGGTGAGAACCCGTGAGAAAGTGACATATTTTTTTTTATATTTTTGATAAACTGTATACTGGCAAAACCCAAAATGCAGGCGACCCAAAGGCAGACCACAAATACGATGGATTGATGGTGTGGAGACAGATCTACAACTGTTTGGGGTTAGGGCGTGGAGACGAAAGGCTCATGAGAGATCTGAATGGGGGGATGTGTTGAGGCAGGACAGAACCCTCCATGAGCTGTAGTGCCACTGCGATGGATGGATGGATGGATGGATGGATGGATTGGGTGGATGGATGGATGGGTGGATGGATGGATGGATGTATGGATGGGTGTGTGGATGGGTGGATGGATGGATGGATAGATGGATGGGTGGATGGATGGATGGATGGATGGGTGGATGTGTGGATGGGTGGGTGGATGGATGGATGGATGGGTGGATGGATGGATGGATGGGTGGATGGGTGGATGGATGGGGTGGATGGGTGGGTGGATGGATGAATTGATGGGTGGGTGGATGGATATGTGGGTGGATGGGTAGGTGGATGGATGGGTGGGTGGATGGATGGGTGGATGGGTAGGTGGATGGATGGGTGGGTGGATGGATGGGTGGGTGGATGGGTGGATGGATGGATGAATGGATGGATGGGTGGATGGATGGATAGATGGGTGGATGGGTAGATGGATGGGTGGGTGGATGGATGGGTGGGTGGATAGATGGATGGGTGGGTGGATGGATGGGTGGGTGAGTGGATAGATGGATGGATGGATGGATGGATGGGTGGATGGATAGATGGATGGATGGATGGGTGGATGGATGGATGGATGGGTGGATGGATTTGATAAAATTGAGAAGACGGAAGTTTTGAAGTTTTCCTTTTTTAAAACAATTATGACGTAGTCGTAGGGGTGTCGCCACTATCTCCTAGTGTCATTAAGCTGTATGGAAGAGCTTATCAAGATGAGCTAGCGATCACCTCTAGAATATAGTAGAATATAAGATGAGCTATTGAAAATCATATATCAAGTAGGCTTTTACAATATAGGCTAGAGATACTAACGGATCCAGAACTTTTGAGGGGGCCCGGGGGGGGGGGGAGCGATTTTTTCCAAACCCTAACTCCTAAGTCCAGCCTAGAGTGGTATAATTCATTGTAGAGACTTGGTTATATATACAATTGACCCTTGATAGTCCGACACTTTTTAATCCGACACACTCAGTAATCCGACGCAATGCCAATATATGCTTCAGATGCCTATTCGTATTTTGACATGCAAGTCTCGCCTCTTGCTTCGTGCTGTGTTTGGTGGGTGATACGTCCTTAAATTGAGTCTTTCTTTGATTGATATTAGACAGTTTATCTGACCTAGTTTGTTTTTTTAGTGTTTAAGCTTTTGTTACGTCTTATATGATGGTGTGCAAAATAGTGCCTTTACACCGTCCGAATGGAGCTCCAACAGATCATGTTTTATTTTTTTTTTATAAAGGTAGTCTTACCATCGTAAGCTCATTATGGGTGATATAATAAGAAAGATTCAAAATTATGCACACTTGTTTTTTAAAGCTATCTTTATTTAAAGAACTTTGCCAGGTGCAAAAATAACATGAAATTGTAATTTCAATATCTTTTCTATTTTTTTTTATATGTTTACGCGACGGACAGACATGCCACACAAAACTATAATAGTGTCTTTATCTCCTCTCGGAAGCCGCTAAAAATAAATTACAGTAATGCTATCCCGAGGGAAAAACGTAATGGTAGTTTTCCTATAATGCACCGTAAGTCAAATCCTTGACCTTAAAAAAAAAACTATGTTATCCAATGATTGTCTTGGGCTATTAATAGCGACGCCATATGACCACAGTGTAGAGAAGGTGTGTTTTCATTCTCAAATGTAAAGGATTATTTTGGCACTGTGTAACAAACCATAACAATTAGATTCTAGCTATAAATCCATATCTATCTAGATAATATTACAAAGGCATATTTAATAGAGACAAGATTAGATGCATTGAGTTAATTATAATGCAATAATATACCGAGATCTAGATCTAGACTCTAGATTATAGTAGATTACATTTTTTTTTAGCATAGGGCATAGGCATAGGCATGATAATTAATTATAAATAAATAGATCTAGATTTAGACATCTAACTAATAGAACTAAATAATATATCTAATACTATACTAATATTAATAGTGACTATAGACCTACTATTAGTAAGTATTAGTAATATTATATTAGAGATATAAAATATAGACTTCGTTATAATAATACTAGAATCTAGATTATCTAATCTAGAGTCTAGAATAGATTTGGTAATAGTTTACAAATTCTTAATTAGTCTTAATAATAATAATTTAAATAATAGCTGCTAAATTGGCCATTCTTTTTTTTAACTTTATCATCTTGAATCTGTGTTAATAATTATAATTCTAAAACATCTAGGTAGGTATTTACATGTATTCTATATTTTCAAGTTCAAGATTTTAATTTCTATATTATATTTATATATTGAAAAATCTAGATCTTATCATTCAAAGATGTTTGCCTATTTCGATGTAACATTGAGTTAAAACTACAGTGTATTTTTTTATGGGATATTTAAAAATAAGAAACTTACAAAAATGCCAGAAAGCTTCTGTGGAAATTCTGTTTTCTGGGTAAGTGAAAAGAAATGTACCAAAGCTGCTGTAGATGTAGGCCCTAACTTTCTTATGTGTAGATATTAACCTACATTTTTTTTGTAATGTATTTTTAATATATAGATCTGTGTATATATATATATATATATATATATATATATATATATATATATATATATATATATATATATATATATATATATAATCTATGTCAAATTTCGATTGTTTTGCACATATATAAATATACTTATATAGGCATATAAATATAGGCCTAATGATTATACATACATACATATATATATATATATATATATATATATATATATATATATATATATATTATATAAAATAATCTGGACTTTATTATTAAAAGTCTACATATAATACTAATACTACGTGCTCTTTGCTAATAACTGTGTCACACAAACTATATAATATCTAGATAAGTTTATTTATAAGTTAAATCTTTGGCTGCCTTCAAACGATAGAGTGTTGTGTTCTTAGTGTCAGTCTAAAAAGCACATTGGTTCTCTCAGCCCTTTGATATGGTTCTGAGACTTGGTTGCTGTACATAAAGCAACTTATAAGGCTTCTTAAGTAATATTACCAAAGATGATTACACTAAATTATGGGCATATTAGAAAAAGTGTCTTTTTGTGCGTATGGATTGTCACGTGGTCGTTTTTTTTTTCGATTGTCTCCCCTCCGTTCATACCCGCCCGCTGCCATCCCCGTCTTCCTGCGGGAAGTTTAGGCAAAGATGTAGATTATCTTCAACTCTGAAGAAACATCCAAAGCTTGTAAAACAATATACCACACTACATATACCACCATTTTTGTTGTAAATGCTGTTGTTTAGTATGTGGAGACACTGCTGACTGTTCAACAGCTATTCTAGGCAGAACATCTATCCCTTATTGGGAGATGACCATTTAGTATGGCAAATGCAATCAATTTTGGGCCAGCTTAAGAAGTCAACGTAATAGAAGTGCATGTCCAGCCAGTGGCGTAGCTAGGACATCACCATCATTGGGGGGGGGGGGGGGTCACATGAGCAGCGTGTTTAGGTGCTTAGTTAAATGTACATATAGGGTCTCAAGTGGATAAAGATTGTGGCTTGTGGTCACTGATTGAGGCATTTACATTGACAATGGGTTGGTTTGGTAAAATTGATATGACGGTGAAGGCAGGATGAGGCATTCGAATTAAATGAGGGATTTTCCCAATAAAGAACGATCCAGTAGATTTTCTAGTATATACCTATATACTGATATAGGGCTACATTTTTAGAATTCTATACTCAATGACCTGAGATTTTCTCTTTTTCTCCTGATATCGAACGTTTATCTTTTCATTGCGTGTCTGATAAAAGGTTGAACAGTAAGACAATCGCTCATCTTTTACAAACATTTTAGTTGGCATGATACATGAGTTGTCGAACGTTACGTTCATGTTTAACGGAGCTCTCACGAAGGCCGTGAGACACACATTGAGGCCTAAAGAAAAGTCAGGCGAAGAATACAGGCGAAGAAGACATAAAGAAAAATAATTAAAGGGACCCCCTGTGGACATCGACTTTTTCTGCATCAGGTGTGGAAAAATATGTAGGTCGCAATTGGGTTTGCTTGGCCACGTGAAACACTGCACATCCGTAATCTTCGGAATCGAAAATATTGTCATTAATTTTTAACAAGAAAATGGTAAATAATTATAATGCTGCTGGTCAAGCATTGGAGCGTTCGGCCCAACCTTCTATGAACTTCGCACCCCAGGGGGAAAAGCTGTTTTGTTAATTAATTTTACTCCGGCAGAGGCCTGGACTACAGTTCTGGAGACCACCCAGCTTCAAATATTACCCACTTGGTTTTAGCTGTGTACAAATGTTTGATTGGTCTGGTCACATAACATTCTCGTAAACCCTGGCTTACGGACACTATTGAAATCCAACTCAACATCGACCTTGCAGACGTGTTCATTTTTATAATAGCGAAATTCGTTTTGTTGTTAAGAACCTTAGCATCAGCGTGGTCGAGAGGCCAAGTGCGCTTGAACTTGGCTTGGCTTGACTACCTAGAAGTTCGACACCCGACTCGGGCAGGGTTGCGTTTACTGAGCGCCTAAAGGCAGCACGGAAAACCAACTCCTAGATACCCCCCCCCCCCACTGGTCCACAAATGAGATTGGACCAAAAGCGCTCTGAGCATGCTATAAGCATGAAAGTAGCGCTATATAAAAGCTATAATAATAATTTAGAAAGTACTTTTCTACAACAAGCATGGGTAGGAGCCATGGAGTTTGATAGCTTATAATCACATTTGCTAACCACTGTCAGAAAACGTCAACTCAAACTCGATGGCCACATCTCAAGGTGAGAATGCAGTGCTATAACTAGTTGAGCAGACCAGAAGTGACCAAGCTTACATATTGGTCTCAAAAGTGTGTTCCATAGCCTTTGTAAGAGTTCTTCAGTTATCTCAACTAGCAGTTGTTTTCCTCTCTGTCAATTCCTTTCTACTGCGCCATTCACCTACTAATACTCCAAATACCCTAACAGCAGAGGCGTAGTGAGCAAAATTTGCGCCCGAGACAAGTTACTATATTGGCGTCTCTCCCCCCCCCCTCCCATTTTCCATAATAAAAATAATAAGGCTTTTCCTCGAGTCCGAAGATAAGTGAGGAATGCAGTATTTCCCATGGCTAAGCAGCCCCAGCTGTGACCTATATATTTTGCTACAACCTGGGCAAGCATAACCATTGTCCGCAGGTGGCCGATTTAGATTTTCTTTTCGCCGTCTGCGTCTGTCCTCGGCTGCGGATCTTCTTTTGGTCTCAAATGTGTATCCCGCTCTCCATCATGAAAATACGGTGGCAAGACCGCACTACAAACAGCGATGTCCTTGCGAACGCCGGTATGAACAGTATAGAGGGACTTCTGGTCTGACAGTTACGCTGGGCAGGGCACGTATCCCGTATGGGAGACGAACGTATGCCTTAGGCAGACACACGAGACATTTTCCATAAACATCACATAGAAATATAGCTTATAAATAATTAAAAAAAAACAGACTTAATAATAATATAATACAAATTAACATAAGAATGTATTACCTAACTAAAATATCTACAATAATGTTTTTTTTTAGGCGCCCGGTAAATCGTGCCCCCTTGTCCCCCCCCCCCTCACTACGCCTCTACCAAACAGACTAATATAAATTTATAACATGGGCCCTATGTTGATTGAAAAGGTAGTTTTGCGATTGACCTAAGCCAGGAGATCAAAGGGCTTTAGTTTGGTGAAACTGTCAAATCTCATCACATCGTCTGTTGTCAGATGTGACACTGCAGATGTCTCAGTAATGTGACCGTGCTGGTTGGCGCAGTATGGCACTACTTTGTTTTGTCTAAAATGCGATTTTTTTCAATATCTGATTTACGACTATTTCTCTTCAATACGTTTTGTATTCCATGATTTTAAATAAATCCATGAGTTCATCCCAGGGAATATCTTTCTATCTATCTATCTATCTATCTATCTATCTATCTGTCTATCTATCTATCTATCTATCTGTCTATCTATCTGTCTGTCTATCTATCTATCTATCTATCTGTCTATCTATCTATCTATCTATCTATCTATCTATCTATCTATCTGTCTGTCTATCTATCTGTCTATCTATCTATCTATCTATCTATCTATCTATCTATCTATCTATCTATCTGTCTATCTATCTATCTGTCTGTCTCTCTGTCTGTCTGTCTGTCTGTCTGTCCGTCAGTCTGTCTGTCCGTCCGTCCGTCCGTCCGTCCGTCCATCCATCCATCCATCCATCCATCTATCTATCTATCTATCTATCTATCAATCAATCATCAGGTCTGTACACCGTGACAACAAGCTATTGGTCTAAACTGCCCACAGGTTGTGACGTGGCAGGCCAGTGTTGAGGCCCTCTATAAGGAATGGTCTCGGTTTGGGGCCCCTGTCAGCTACAAACAAAGAAGACGAATGATACACGCAAATAAGATGATTAGTTTAAAAAGAAAATCTGTTCGATGTTGTTTGCTATCAGACAGAAGTGATCTCAGGCCAGTGTAAAAGCGCGGGAAATCGGAAAGAGGCATGTTGAGGATAGAAGTGTGTGACAATGTCACCTTGGCGCTATCACGTGTGCTGCGGCTCTGTTTGCAAAATGTTGTACGTGTTTCGGATGTTCCTTCAGATTCTGAAGATAATTACATCCTAGCCCAAACCTCCTGCAGGGTACGAACTCGAGACTTTCGAGACCACCGAACGTTAGTCTAGAGCGCAAAGCACACGACCATCCTAGCTGTGTCTTATCTGTGTAGTGTATTGATATCCACTGTAAACTTCTTCCTCTGAGCTAGCGTAGCCACTGATCGTATGCGAGACCTGTTGGATTCATCGTGCTTGTAAACGCCAACACACAGTATACACTTTTTGTTAGACTTACTTAAGACTTATGTCCTCCCTCAACATTCGGCCACAGGCGACTCTCGCCGCCTTTTCCCAGCTGGTTCTCACGGTTTTAGGTTTTCTAAGAAAGTGCGACATTGTTATTTTTCAAGTTGTTTAGTCCATAAATGCCTTCTCTCTCCCCCTACAATGGACAGAACTGTAACAACGAACGGAACCACTGTCAAAATTACGTGTCTCTGCATATGTTAGAGTGTTTAGAAGATGCTTGCAGTGACGCAGCAAATATCTTGCAGGTTCCGGTACCAAACAGATTTAGATAGACTTGTATAGTTTATAATCTGACTGTGAGTTTAAAGATATGATAATGACAAGTTAAAAATGACTAAGATAAGACAATTTAAAGCAAGTAAACTTTTTATATGTTGGGCTGGGTGGGGGGGGGGAGGTAATTTGTTAAATAGAGAAAGAATGCCCTTTTTATTTATTTATTTTAATTATTGTTTACAGTTTAAAGTATGGCCTAATTTTGTCTGAAATGAACTAAAGGTTTCCAAGCAGAAAATAATATGTTGTATTACTAAGTCCAAAATAGTGTTTTATTTTATTGTCATTCATTTAAACGTTAAAAAATGATACGTTCCTCTATAAGAAGTTTGAAATACCTGGCTAAAAAAACGTATGTTGTTGTTTTTTTTAAAGCATGTAGAATTGTAGATTGTATAAACAGAAAAATAGCAGAAGAAAAGTTATGCATAAGATTATAAGGCAGTGAAAGTAATTATTTTGCATTTAACTGAGCTGAGTGGAACCAGGATGCAGTTGTCTTACTTAGGCTTAGATCCTCTCGCGCCGTTCGGCTCATTGGGTGGCAAGCTGACTACACAAAGATCTGTCATTGGCAATGTCTGAAGCCTCCTTCCACCTGGTGTCCACTGCTCTGAGGACTTCCATGACAGTGTGGCGTCAAGTTATAAGAACTTCACTGTTTGCGCTTTCCTCGTATTGGCCTCCATGTCATCGCAACTCTTGGTATGCGTAGTTCATTTTGTCGTAGAACATGTCCCGCAAACCTCGTGCAACGCTCTTTCACAACCTCACTAAGTGGTCGACTCCCAGTTCGGCTTAGGATTTCATTGTTTGAGACCCGATCTCTAGAACTGAAATTCAGTTATCTAACTAAAACTCCTAAAATGCGGACGTGGCACTCCTATAACTGCTGGTGCAGTGAGTGGTCCAATAATCTCATTGGATATCTTCCTCAGCCTGATTTGTCATGTTGCTGCAGAAGTGACATGTCACTTGAATGATTATTTTCAGAGTTGACAGCCTCTTAACAAATTAACAGATTATACTTAAAATGTACTGTTAATTTTACTGGGACCTTAATGCATTTATGTATTGACTCTACATTTTCCTATCTGGGTGATAGTCCTACACACGGTTACAAAAGTTACTTATTTGGAATTGAAACTGTAATAAATGTCAAGTGGGTTCAGCTGTTCTTTAAAGTAGATTCTATAGCCTACTTTACTACACAAATTAGATGACTTGTGTTCAAAGACAGTAATTTCAGTCAAGGAGGGTTTTCTCTAAATATCAGTCTCGGTCAGTAATGTGCCAACTCCGGCCCGCTTAATGGTTTAACTCTGCCTGTCAACTGTTTGGAAATAATTAACATTTTCCTTCACAATGTAAAAAGGGTTGAACTATTGGACTAATTGAACTATTGGACTAATTGGACTAATTGAACTATTGGACTAATTGAACTATTGGACTAGACTAACTGAACTATTGGACTAACTGAACTATTGGACTAATTGAACTATTGGACCAATTGAACTATTGGACTAATTGAACTATTGGACTAACTGAACTATTGGACTAATGTTGCAAAGTAAAATTTAAATGCTTCACTTCCGCATCGTCTGCTATCTGATATTTGTAAAAGCGCAGTGAACAATGAACTTGCGGTCTATGTCAAGGTCATCTGTTTCTGTGACCCACGGTTAACGAGTTTGTCATGTGGCCAGCACAACGCCCAATAGCATTTACTTTTACCTTTTAAAGCTGGGTGGACTCAAAGGCGCCTTTAAGACTCCGAAATTAAAAATCACAGGCTTTTTACAGGATTAGAACCCGAGACCCTACAGTTCGAAGGCCAAGCGCTTTACCACTCAGCCTCCTAGAACACAATTTGGTGTACGTTAAATGTTAATCAAACAAACGACGGTCGAGTTGGTGTTTCTTTATTTGTTTGTTCTTGTTTGTAAAACACTTCAACTCTAAACAAGCTTGGAAATTGTGAAGACAACTTGAAGTAATTTGATGGTTAGGAGATACTTTCAATTAACCGGGTTACCCACATCAGTCAGTAGATACTTTCAATTAACCGGGTTTACCCACATCAGTCAGTAGATACTTTCAATTAACCGGGTTACCTACATCAGTCAGTAGATACTTTCAATTAACCGGGTTACCCACATCAGTCAGTAGATACTTTCAATTAACCGGGTTACCCACATCAGTCAGTAGATACTTTCAATTAACCGGGTTACCCACATCAGTCAGTAGATACTTTCAATTAACCGGGTTACCAACGTCGATTAGGAGATGCTTTAAATTAACCGGGTCACCCACATCAGTCAGTAGATACTTTCAATTAACCGGGTTACCCACATCAGTCAGTAGATACTTTCAATTAACCGGGTTACCTACATCGGTTAGGAGATGCTTTAAATTAACCGGTTTACCCACATCGGTTAGGAGATGCTTTAAATTAACCGGTTTACCCACATCGGTTAGGAGATGCTTTAAATTAACCGGTTTACCCACATCGGTTAGGAGATGCTTTAAATTAACCGGTTTACCCACATCGGTTAGGAGATGCTTTAAATTAACCGGTTTACCCACATCGGTTAGGAGATGCTTTAAATTAACCGGTTTACCCACATCGGTTAGGAGATGCTTTAAATTAACCAGGTTACCCACATCGGTTAGGAGATGCTTTAAATTAACCGGGTTACCCACATCGTCATGCTAATGCATTAACAAATGACTGCACCTAATACAAAGTACATGTTTAACAAACGAACTTTGAAACTTGAATAAATGGTCAATGCTCATTTAACAAGAATAACAAAATGAATGGATGATGAATAGGCGGCTTTTTATAGGCCTATTATGACAAATCATGCTGCGTTACAGTACCAATAATGTTAGTGTAACATTTGAATCAATAAGACAAATTTGAACGAAATTTTGGTGACCTACTTCAGAATACTCGAACTTTACAGATCTATAAATGCATTAGTTTTTGTTTTTTTTTAAATATTATGGCCCGCCCCAAAAAATGTTTTCTCTCAGTTTTTGGTACGCTTGTTAAAAAAGGTTTGTCCATCACTGGTCTAGGTTTAACGGTTTAACTTGGGATTAAGTGTTGATAAGAATTCTCTTTGTTAACCCTTAAAACGCGTGTGGTAGTTTAGCCTCTATACATCTTAATTGTAACTCCATTTTGTATGCACTAATTGTAAAACTGCTCAGCACTTTCAGGGTTAAATAGGAGGATTCGGTTAGTCACATTTCAATGTTTGAACTCTAGACAGTGAGATTTTTTGGTGGAGTCACATTCCTAGATATGGGTGTAAAGAGCTTACGTTGATCTAGGAATTACCTCCTGTGTTCGCCATTTTGAGTTATGACAAATCTACTATTAGGTGATAGGCCTACTATTGACCTTTAGTGACTTTTTAGCTGAATCCAGTGAATTTGACCAGCCACTTATTCAGACCAAATTATAGAGCAAAGAAAAGATCCTGTTAAATCTGGCTAACTAGAGTCATGAACTAATGGATGTTATTTAATGATCCTCTTATTGACAGCGGCCTCCAGACAGAGGAGTCAGTGAAGCCAATCCTTCATCCTAGCTTTACGATAAATCTTTTCCTGGGTCAAAGGTTCATAAAAGGGATTTATCTCGAACCTTTTTGGACACTTCAAAGTGGTCAGCTGGATCTGCTTGTTATTATAGTTATTAGGATCAAAACCATTTTGTCCAATTAATGGAATTTGACTGTGTTAGAAATACTTCTTTTAACTTTTAACCTATATACCGACCTATATATATATATGCATATTACTATTTTACAGAACATAAGCTTGTTGACAGAGAATAGTTATCCAGAGTTCAGCAGATGTTTTCAGCAAACTGCCTTGACCTTCATCCCATGTGGTTGGCTCTGGCTGACTGCCCCTATCTACATACTCTACCTCAAAAAACACTCCCAGTTCCTGGTACTGCCCAGAACATGGCGGTCAATTATACGTTTGGTAATTGTAGATCTTATTAAATTTTGTTTGGTTCCTTTGGATATCCACATGAAGACAGATTCAACATCATTTTTAAATTTTAGTACTGACTGAAAATGGTTGCGCTTAGCTGCAGTGTCGTAGCTTGGGATTTGGGGATCTGGGAGGCTTGACCTCTTTAGGGGCCTCTTCATTTTGACATCATGACATGAGATAAGGGCATAATATTTAATCTAAAAAAAAAACAAATTTCGAACACTGATTTGCCCCCCCCCCTGAAATTTTCATATTTGGAGCCTCCCAACTATGCCAGTGCTTAGTAGTTGAATATTAATGTGCTGAGTAAAAAAAAAAAGTTTTACTAGTTGAGATTTGTAGCTTTGAATTGAAGAATAACCGTACTCTACTAAGTATTAAACATTGGCTGGTTAAAATCAGCCATGGTTGTTAAGGTTAAAATTGGCTGGTTAAGGTATTAGAAGTTAGCTGTTGGCCAAAGAAACAGGAACAGCTTTCTTCATTTGCTGAATGAAAATTTAGGTTTTGAATGGACCTCAACTTATCAATTACCCCATTATAATCTAGAAATTATATAGTTATCTTATTTTTCTTTCTTTATTGGTTATTTTGTTAAACGGGGTTGGGGGGTTTGGAAGATGGCTCAGATATTTCTATTGAAATTGGTCTTATTTTCACAACTTTTCCATTTTTGTTTTAATCTACAGTTGGTCTTAACTATCAATACACATTATCTTCTGTTTCCTCCCATCAGAGCATTCTTTTTTTAAAACTATTATTATATACTTTTGATTAAAGTTTAATTCAGTCGCCCCCAAAATAGTTTCTAATAAAATAAGAAGTTTAAAAATAAAATTGTTTCTGATGTTTTTTTTTCTTTAATTGAATCATGTAGTAGATTTTATCTTTGGTTTTTCTCAATTTTAGGTACTGGCCTTTACATTGGCACTAGTCAGTGGTTTCCACATGCTTGTCCCCCTTGAAAATGAAGGAAATGATGACAGTTATCCCCCTTCATTTTATGTATCACAATCTGTCTGGTCAGCGTCTTACGTAAGTTGATATATCTTTTATTTCTGTAAATATTTTTTTTAATTTTACAAGTAGATAAGCAATTAAATTGATAGCAGTTTTTAAGTAAATTACACTTTTTCTGCTGGGCATTTAAACTACACTATATCAGATGGAAAAATACTTCTAAAAGTCATCTGACTTCAGGAGGCGCTGTGGCTGAGTGGTTTAGTGCTTTGCTACCTAACCAAGGGTCTTAGGTTTGAATTCTGGTGAAGTCTGGGATTTTAATTTCAGGATCTTTAGGGTGTCTCTGACATTAGTTAGGATAAAGTAAAAGCGGTTGGTCATTGTGCTTGCCACATGACACCCTTGTTAACCATGAGCCCAAGAAACAGATGACTTTTACATCATCTGCTATATAGATTGCAAGGTCTGAAAGGGGAACTTTACTTATATCTGATTTCAAGTAAAAAACTTCAAAACTTATCATGAAAGTCAAATAAAATTTTAATGCCCCTGACAAGATGTCTGTTTGGTTTGAGTCTTTGTCCGGAAATATGAAGGGATTGATTTCATTTACCGTGATGAGTGCTAACATTTACCTATAAGCAACATAAGCTATAACTTAGGGCCCACGTTTGCTTTTGATGGCCTCCTAGAAAATGATTCCACTGATATTTTTTTTTATCCTTTTTAAGAAATAGCAAAGGAATAGTAAATTTTTAATACAAAACATAAATAATGCAGTTATAATGCTTGTTTTATAGATTTTGTATCAATTTTCCCTATTCCTAATCAGAACAAAATTTCAAGGTTTTAGAATTATTCATATGCATGCGTAAGAAAAGGCTAGTGAATGAGAATATTTATGTACAAATGCAATTTTATATTAACTTTTTATCATTTTTGTTTTTTCATTTAATACAGCTTTTTGTGAGTGTCATAATGATTCTGTCTCAGAGGTCTGGTGTGCCATCACCATGTGTTGTCTTCATTTTCTGGGCCTTAAGTTTAGTTAGTTACATCATTCCTACCTACACTCTGGCCATTCAAGAGGTTTGTAAGCATCGTTCAACCTTGTGCTGTGTACATTCTTTGAACTTTCTACACTGTTGAATCAATTTTTTTAAAAATTATTTGGAGTTAACTGAAAATTTTAATCAAATTTCATTTGTGATTTTCTTTTTAAATGAGGTGGGATGTCATAATTTTGTGTCTAGTTTTATATATTTGTGAAGAATAATTAATCAGTTTAATGAGTTATGAGTTTTTGCTGGACTGTCATTCAGTCTTCTTGATGGTCTGGGGTTCATTCCCTGCCTAATGCTATCTCCTGTCATCCTGCTGGAGGTTTGGACTAGGAAGTAGATTAACTTTAACTCTGAAGAAACATTTGAAACATGTCAAATATCTTACAAAAAGTTTTAAAGAAGCATTACAGATAAAAAATGTGCAGACTTTTGAGTGATTCAATATTCTGTTACTGATTTTACTTATGCCTCTGTAGAGAGACTGTATCACTAATTTTTAAACCACCTAGTAGCTTTATCACAATGGCCAGATAAAAAGTGGAAGAAGATATTTGTGGCAGAGTGGGAGACAAAAAAAAAAAGAGAGTTGACTTTTATGTTGAATATATCCAAAAGTAACAAAAAACGTTTTGGAAAGACATTTTATTTTGAACAATTTTATCCAGTTAATCATCTATTTTACTAACATATCCCTCATTTTGCTGTAGAGCTTTCGCTAAAATGAATGCCACCCATTTATTTATTTTTTATTTGGGTCACCGCTTCATAGCTTTTCATAAATTATTGTTTCCAAAAGGTCTACGCAGAAAACTTCTCTCATTTTGCTCTAGTCACGACAACATTTGCTTTAATTGTGTGTGAGTTTCTTATGCAGTGTTTAGGCGACACTCAAGTGTATCTGACAGAGCCAGTCACTAATGGGGTAAGGGTCTCTTTAATTCTTCTTTTTAAACATAACAGCTCTAATTAGCAAATCTTAATATACACATGTACTGCTCATTCAATCTATTCAGTCAAAAAAGCATCATAATTCAAAATTAAATATTCCTTTGTTTCAGGTACCGTGCCCAATGTTCAGATCATCTTTTGTGTCTCGGATAACATTTTCTTGGGTGTTCAGGTAAGTTGAAGTCATTTTGAAATTGATAGTTTGATAAGGCTCTAAAGATATATCATTATATATGCTAGTGCTCTGATTTCACAAGTATAGAAAGTGGAGTAGCCAAAGGTTTCTGACTTTTATTCTGAAATATTAAGTTTTAATTAGCATTATCATCTGCCCTTTTTAGCATTATTACATAACTTTAAAAAAAAAAATGCTTTTTATATAGCTCAACTTCCATGCTAATAGTAAACATAGAGCACTATGGTCCTATCTCTTTTGTGAACCAGTTGGGGGGTGGGGTGTCTGAAAGAAAGTTTTCTGTGCTGCATTCAGGCACTTGGTAAACACAACTCTGCTAGAATCAAGTGTTGAATTCGAGTCCTCTTGATAGGTAGGCAAGCAGTTAAGCCTCTCAGCCACACAGCCTGCTTACTATCCTGTTACTGCCTTGAAACTGCCCACCATTACCTTACTATTGTTTTGCTAAATTGGCCTATGACCAAGTATAATTTGATATGGATTTTGTTTTTATTTAGACATTGACATAATGTAGAAGAAGAATGAAATTTTTTTTTTTTTTTTTTTAAATCTCTTAGATTGGTGTACACAGGCTATAAAAAGACAGTTGTTCTAGCCGACATATTCGATGTTCCTATCCTGATGCAATGCCGCCACAATGTCCCAGATTTCATGGAGGCATGGCTAAAAGAGCTCAAACGAACAAGACCACCCAAAAAGTAAGTGCCACATACAATATAACAGATGTTTTTCATTCATCAAACGATTAAAAAGAAACTTGAAACCCTTATGTTGTTTTCTTTTGTTTCAGAAAAAAATTGGATTTATCTTTTGCCTATAAAAATGGCTCTGGAGGTCTAATAAAGAATGGGAAAACCAAGCGTGATGAGCTGAATGAAAGAAGCAAACTCTTGCCAGAGAAATCGAGCAGTGAGGAAAAACCCAAGGGAGAGAAGCCTTCACTGTACATGGTGTTGGCTAAAGTTTTTTACTTGCCCTTGTTTAAAGCTCAAATAGTTGGCCTTATTGGGGATTTAACAGTATTTCTCAATCCCTTACTACTAGAGTAAGTGACATTTGTGTTCTAATTAGTTTACATTCAAAATATTGTCTGTTGCTTGTATAATCACTGTCATTTTACTATTTCATAGTGTTAAAAAAAAAATTTTACTTATGAATTTTAAAATTAAAGCCCTTAAGACCTATGTAATTTTTGCCAAATGATAAACTAACTCTTTGTGTGTATGTGTATATTTATATATTTATAATGTAAAAATATAATGTAAATTTCCTTTTCTTGAAAATCTCTAGAGTTTAAAAAGGACTAATCTGATCCTCTATACTGTAGCACGTTAACAACAATTTGTTGGAATATATTTTCTCTTGATAATGCCTGAATGCAATAGTTTTACAAAGCTAGGGTACAAGAATTTTTATAACATTTCATTGATGAAAAGAGTATTGAAATTATTGCTAAAAAAAAACTAAACAAAACAAAAATTTTTTAATATCACTATTTTATGTTTGTAAACTGGTATTAAAGTACTTGCCTATTTGTTAACATGGAACTATTGTTTTATAAATTCATTATAAACCCATAAACTCATTCCATATGCTAGGACAAATTTGTACTAGTGCTATTAGAGCTATTAGAATGGGTTGCCTGAGTTAGCCAGGAAAACCAGTGACTTGGCATAATTTAAGTCATTGGTTAATATGAATTACGTGTAGGACGTAATCATCTTCTTTTTTTGAAGTAACGTCTGTATTATATAAGATAAGATAAGATGCAGGTGATAATTGTTTTCCCTTTATCTCTAGATAAGATGCAGGTGATAATTGTTTCCCCTTTATCTCTTTATCTCTAAAGTCAGATCATTGCTTATGTTGAGAACAAGTCCCAGTACCCTGTGTGGCAAGGCTATGTCTTGGCTTGCTCCTTCTTCGCCATCTCATTCCTGAGCTCCCTTATGAACAACTATCGCTTCTATCACTGCAACAACATCGGCATGGAAGTGAAAACTGTCTTGACTGCTGCTGTATACAAGAAGGTAAAACTACTTTCATAGTTACAAAGCTTATATCAACTCATTCTGTCTGTCTGTCTGGCCAAAAGTTTGTACACGTTATTTCTCCGACACCCAATATCTGATCAAACTGAAATTTTGCTCAATTATTTCCTTTACCTGGCAACACAAGAATCAATAAAAAAAAATTAACCAATTAGTTAATTAACTATTGGTAATAAATTACTTTGTTTGGTATCTTAAACAAAGGAAAGAAATAGTACTTGGCTGAAATGGTGCTATATGCTGAATTAGTCCCTTTTATAGATTGCCATTACAATTTAATTATATGACTGATCCAAACGAGTTGATACACATTGCTTTTTTTAAAAGTATTTGTTATATTTGGCTTGTCTCATTTTTGTCTTCTTTGTGTGACCAGCTTCTTGCTGGCTGATCTGTTGACTCTTGCACAATACTTACTTGCTTAGTCCTGTCTACCCCCAGGTCTGAATGTCTTTCTTCATCTGCTCTCATGTTGTTCCAATCTTCTTTTCTGCATTGCTGACTGACTTCTTCCAGGTTTTTTTTTGAGGGATGCTCAATATCCTCTTTTCCTGTAAATTCCAGTCAAGTGCCTGCCTTGCAACATTGATAGTTGTTTTTCACAAGTTGTGACCTATCCAGCTCCATTTTTGCTTTTCAGTGTTGTGGGCTATTGGTTTCTGCTTCCACTGCTTCTCATAAGTTGACAGTAGATAGCTTTATGGCCACCTAATTCCCAGTTTCCAGCTTAGGCCGCTGTTGGCAAATTGTCTGGAGTTTCTTGCACAATGTGTATTACAATTAAATGGCATAAAGTGGTTTTCTTCTGACATACACATTCAAAGTCTCTGAAATGTGGCATATTTGTATTATTTTCCCAACACACACACACACACATTTGGATTTTCTAAGAAGGTGCAAAGTTTGAATTCTCTTCCCTGCATTAAAAAAAATGTGTCACAACTAATAGAAGCACTGTTAAAATTGTGTGTCTGCATAGGTTAGCATGTTTCAAATAGGTTTGCACTGATAACATTATGGCTTGACTGACAGAATGAGCTGTTCAATAAGGGCCTACAATGGCTAACCATAAAAAAAATTTATCCTAATATTTCATCGTCTTTCTTTCATGTCTGTTATATTCATCCATCCCAGTGGTGCCCTGGTCTGCTTTTGGAATCCTTCCATTCTGATCTCTATGGAACTTTTTGTCTCCATTACCCAAAGCTGTAGATATGCCTCTACATCGTAAATTGTGTTTATGGTAAGCCTTTGGGTCACCTTCCTTTTGTACTCTGACTTCTTTTTTATTTCCGACTCAAAAGGTGGTTCTTCATACAATTGATATATATCATGGTTAGTGCATGTCCTTGACCCATGACTTCTTTTTTATTTCCGACTCAAAAGGTGGTTCCTCATACAATTGATATATATCATGGTTAGTGCATGTCCTTGTCCCAGTTTCCTCTTCTATAGATTTTTCTAAGTATTTTCCGTTCCCAAAGTAGATTATCAGTTGTCTATGTCAGTGTCCAGGTGTCACTGCATACATGGCTACTGGTCTTATCATGGTTTATAATGTCTCTTATAGACCCTCCCAAAAAGTACTATAATTCTTGACACTTTCTTGAAATATTCTCTTCAAATATTGTTTTGTTCTGGCCAGTGTATTTGCTTGCACAACTTTTTTTATTTTTTTTTATATTTCCCCTCTTCTAGTCATTGACAATGAATGCAGACTCCAGAAGAAAGTTCACTGTTGGAACAATAGTAAACTTGATGGCCGTCGACTGTCCCAGGTTTCAAGACTTGACCACGCAGCTTTTTGTGTTGATCTCCTGGCCGATCCAGATCTCCATAGCTTTCTATATGCTGTATGAGACGCTTGGCATAGCATTCATTGCAGGTACATTATCAATCTAATTTCTAAAGGCGCGCTGTAAAATATCATTATAACACACATTGAAATGTTGGTTCTTTTAGGTAAAAATAAGCAAAAGCATTAAAATTATTCAATATATTTGAGTTGGCATTGAACAAAATAAACATAAAACATAATCGAGGAGAATAATAACTGATAAAACTAGTGACTTGGTGAAAAGTGATATAAGATGAACCTTTTTTTTTTTAACATTCTTTGAAAATGTTTTGATTTTTTTTGTCAACATTGGCCTACTTGTTTCCATATCAAAATTCCCCAGTTATTTTTTTTTTCTCAAATAAAGACTTTTGACAACCAAAAAATAACATCTGATATATGATATTGATAGGAAGTGTCTGTTTGTTTTGTAAAATGTTTTACATGTTTCGGATGTTCCTTCAGAGTTGAAGATAGTTACTTCCTAGTCCAAACCTCCCGCAGGACGATGGGGGATGGGAGCGGGCAGGGTTGGAACCCGGGACCATCGATAAATCTGAACGACAGTCCAGCGTGCAAACTGCACGACCAGGCAGCCATCCTGTCTGTAAGATATATGTAATGTTTTCTATGATTGCAATACAAAAATGTGACCTACTTCTTCAAGTATTGCTATCACTCTATCATTACACTGAATTATTTCCCTTTCCATGTATTCTAAGAATCTCATTTTGTCTGTGTCTGCTCTCAGGTTCGGTTGATTGGACGAAGCTTAAATAAATTTACTGAGTGGTATTAAAGTCACCTAATCATCCTCCTGTTGTCTTGTTCTAATGTAGCTTAGCTCACACTTGCACTGCTGATCACTGCTATCAATAATATCCAAATGGTCAACTTCGTTTTCTTCTTGTCAAAGGCATTGTAGTTTTATCTCTGTTGATCCCCACCAATACCAAGCTGTCCACCATATCCAGACGAGCTCAAGCTAAACAAATTATTTACAAAGATCAACGAATCAAACTGTTCAATGAGATTCTGAATGGAGTCAAGGTAAGAAACATCACTGAATACAAATGTTTTTTGTTTTTTTTTATATATTAATTATTCCAGAATCAACCAGGAAAAGCAATGTCTTAGTAGATATTAAAAGGCATGATGAGTTTAACAGATAGGTATGCATACCACATTATTATAATATTCTTTGAAGGAATATTTCTAAATTGTAAGATAAAGATTAGTAGGTTTACAATCATTTATCTGTATTTAAAAGTTTATAAATATGTAACTCTAACTTATTTGTTGATTTTTTGCAAACTTTGTCAAAATTTTATTGTTGTTATTATTTTATTGTTGCTACTGTTGTTGAACATCAAATTGATTTACTTTCACCCTAAAGGTGTTGAAACTCTATGCTTGGGAAGAATCCTTCAGGAACAAAATCCTGGGTTTCAGACATCAAGAAATTATTCAGTTGAGAAAAGCAGCCATTTATCAATCTGTTCAAACTTTGTGTTGGCTCTTGGCTCCGATATTGGTGAGTCTTGAGTTATAAATGTAATATATACAAAGTAGAAAGTAAGGCGTATGTATGTGTGTCCAGAATAAAAATCTAAACCTTTTGACCAATATCGCTAAAACTTTGCATAAATGTTCCTTAGATCATGGCAGAGACTGTAGTGTTTGTTTAATGTCCCTGACATAACTTTAGGGCCCTAAAATTAGAAAATAATAACATTATTGTATCTCTATTAAAGAATGAAACTTTTTAACTAATCGGGTAAATTTGTTTTCACATTATTTTATATAGGATATGAATATTTCAGCAGAATGGGTAAACTCATTTTCACAATCTACTTTTATTTTTGTTGCAAAATTATAAAAAAAACGTGAAGGATACATGCTCCAAGTTTGACAGATCTAAATTCAGTACAGTATATCAGTAATACCTAAACAAAGGCCTGCAGCCAGCTAGTGAAATATAAATATTTTGATTTGATTCAATAGTTTTTATTAATATTGTTCTGTGTACTAAAGAAATAAAATAAATTATGGTTTTTATATAGCGCTACTTTCATGTTTATTGCATGGTCAAATCTCATTTGTGGACCAGCGGGTGGATGGGGGTATCTGGAAGGTGGTTTTTCATGCTTCCTTTAGGCGCTCAGTAAACACAACTCTGATTGAGTCAGGTGTCAAACCACGAGCCCTCTTCATAGGTAGCCAACCCAAGCCAAGTTAGAGTGCACTTGGCCTCTCGACCACGCTATAAGTAGTTATTACATTAGAACAGGCTGAAATTGTGAGTATATAACCTTTGTGTAAGCAGCAGATGTTCTATAAATATGAAGCTTATAAATATCTTCTATACAGAATAATATGAGGCATTATTTGAAAACTAAAAAATATATTGACTGTCTGAAGTGTTTACCAGATGGCCAGGCATTCATTCTGTGTTTAAAACCTGATAAAGTTGGATTGTGCTTTTGGTTGCCTATATTTCTGGCTTTGCCTTGATGTGATTTTCTTAAGCTGTACAACAAGCTGCTATAAGCAGCACAGTGTCTGAATTGGAAGGTTTCAGATTTGATAAAGATCTGGGTTTTCACTAGAGGCTTGAAATTGTTCCTTAGCCCACCCATCTCTAATAAATATCTTACATTGGTAGGTTTCAGATTTGATAATTTGGGTTATTGCTTAAAATTTTTCTCTAGTTCACCCATCTCTAATAATAGAGACAATTGTATTTGCCCATGTAACGTATTAGCTATGAAAACAAATGTTCTCTATTGAGCCCTATTGAGGTTAAAGAATTTTTAGATTTGCTCATCAGTCATTAAGTATACTGTCTTTGTTGTCTGTATATATGTGTTTATGTATTATACCTATTTCAGGTCACAGCATGTACGTTTATTGCTTATGTTCTGATCACTGACAACTCCCTCACTCCCAGCAAAGCATTTGTGGCCATGAACTTGTTCAACACAATACGTCAACCAATGAACACGCTGCCTATGTTGATCTCTCAAATGATCCTGGTTAGTCTTGATTATGTTTAGAATAGTTATGAACTTTTTAAGACTACAGTGCAATCTATGGCTCAATGTTTTACAATACAGTATGTATAACAGGACTGTTATTATTACTTTTTAATAATATTATCTAATAATAATTTACAGTTCTATTATTCTAATCTCATCTTATCTTATAAATTATAGATGTTCCTTCAAAAGAGAAGATAATTATGTTCTAAGCTAACATGCTACAGTCTTAACAAAATTCAAATGAAATTACTCGTAAAAGAACTTACATTATAGTAAAAAAAAAAAAACATAAAACAACTTAATCTACAAAATTATTTTGAGACTTTATACTTTCTCTTTAAAACTCTTTTCAAACTGTCTTCTCTTAAGTGTCATGTCTCTATGGAGAGACTCAGAGAGTATTTATCTGGGGAGGACCTGGAAGAGAAGAAGTCACCTGGAAGCTCTAAGGGTAAGGTTCTATTACATTTATAACAAAAAAAAATGTTCAACTATAGATAAACTTGAAATATTTGAAAGTTTGCTTTTTCTTTTATTGTTATGCCTCCGCTGTAATCATAATTAGATTGTAATTAGTATTTTTTTTTTTTTTGCCTGCTACTTAAGAATTTCCCATTGTGATGAAGAATTGCACTTACAGCTGGGACAGATCAATGCCACCAGTTTTAAAAAAGTAAGTATAGTCAAAAATTATGAAGTCAGTGACTTTTATCATCTAATTTCTTTCATTTGACAATTACATTTTTTTATAAATCAGATATTAGACTGATTTGAAACTGTGATCACTGAAAAAGTTATTTTCAAAATCCTTTATGTTGTCAACCTTGCTTGCAATATACAAATTAACCATCTATAGCGCACATTGGTATAATACACTTTAGCTCATGCATTCAAACTTTATGAAAGAAGCTATACATAGTCTCAGTAAAATTTGACTGCCCAGAAGATGGAAATGATCAGATGTACACTGCAAGGGAGTCTGTCCAAGATCAATCGTTGTACTAGTCCTCAACACTAACCTGCGACATGGCAACATATGGGCAGTGGAGACCAATAGATAGCTGCCACATCACTGGTCTGTGTTCAGGCCTACTATGATAGTTGGTCTTGGTCTGTCTCATGGAATTTGCTCTTATGAGGATTGACTGAATATTATATACATTGGTGTTAACTCCAAAGCTTGAAATTAATTTTGATAATCATACACTACTGGAAAATTGAAAAAAAATTTTACAGTGAAACAATATATTGATAATTATTTTTAACAGTATATCAGTCAAAATTCCGCAAGGCCAACTGGTCGCTGTAGTTGGCCAGGTAGGAGTAGGGAAGTCATCTTTGTTATCAGCATTTCTTGGAGAGATGGAAACAGATGAAGGCCTGTGTAGTGTACAGGTAAGTCTGATTATTTAACGTTTGAAACATCTATAGCATTTTTCATTGGCAAATCCACTATGGATCTTCTCATAGAAATTAGAGGAAAAATTTGGCATTAATGATGCTTGGAACGATGTCATCACAGTAGTCTCCCCTCTCATTGCCCCAGATGTGTCCTCAAGGAAGGGCAAGTTCCATACAATTTGGATTAGCAACATCGCAGGTTCTGCCAGGGTGTATCACTCTTTTCTGTTCTCCCTGGACCCTAAATACGAGCCCCATGTGACGGCCAGGAATTGAACTGGTTGTCAGAGACATTGTGCCATTAAAAACTTATTACGTAGTGGCTTGCTTATCTCCACTTCTAGCAACAAATAAACCTTTGAAACATAGAGGAAAGATTATTTGCTGTTCTTATCTTCTTCTTATATAATACAGACGTTACTTCAAAAAAGAAGATGATTACATCCTATGCGTCATGCATTTAGTCATGCATATTAACCAATGACTTAAATTCTGCCAAGTCACTGGTTTTCCTAGCTAGCTCAGGCAACCCATTCCATGCTCTAATAGCACTAGGGAAGAAGGAGTATTTGTACAAATTTGTCCTAGCATATGGGACGAGGAATGTGCCGTTATCTTTGTGTCTTTCAGAGTATTTTATTAAATTTTGTTTTTGTATTTGAAGATTATGGTTCAGTGTTTTATGTATAATTGGTAGTTTACTTTTGAGTCTTCTATCCTGAAGGCTTTCTAAATTTAGTGATTTTACTAATGGTGTTACTCTAGTCAAATGTGAATATTTGTTAGTTATGAGTCTCACTGCTCTATTTTGTGTTTGTTCCAGTTTCTTAATGTTTTCTTGAGTTGAGGGGTCCCAAACGGAGGATGCATATTGTATTATTGGCCTAACCAAGGTTAAATAACATTTTAGTTTTATGTTCTTATTTGATTTCTAGAAATTTCTTTTAATGCTCTCTTGTTTACATGTGAGTTAGATTATTTCAACTTAAGTTTTCTAACGTAGTCTTAGGTGGGGGAAGTGCATTATACTATTATCTAATTTAATATCCTACATTGATACTAAATGTATTTGGCTACTTCTGTCTCAAGAGACAAAGGATTTGCCATGAATGCTTTGATGTGTCCATACTTAAATAAAGGAATCATGTGTTACCCATGCGGCACAACATGGCCTAAATTGTGCCGATGTGCCTAAAATCAAAATCAATCAATCACTGTTACCCATGCGTCATGATTCCTAATCTCTCTCAACCTTGCCGCTGGGATCTCAGTTGTTCCTGTGTCTTGGACAAGATCACAATGTCTTCAATCCTGAAAATTAAGGATTGATGCAGAGTTTCACAATGGTCATGCAAACCAAGTAGCGACCTATATATTTTTTTCAACCTATAATTTAATTAATAATTTTGTTTCTTCTCTTCCAGGGATCAATTGCTTATGTCCCCCAACAAGCCTGGATTCAGAACATGACCCTCAGAGCCAATGTACTTTTTGAGAAACCAATGGATAAGAAATATTACCAAAAAGTTATTCATGCTTGTGCCCTTGAACCAGATATTGAACTTTTACCTGGTGGAGAATTAACAGAAATTGGAGAAAAAGTAATTAATCAATGTTTTTGTATATTTTTATATTGCGCATGTTTAATATTAGACATTCAGCATGTAGGTAATGTGTTAGTGGGCAATTTTATATGTTTGCTCCCATCAGTAGAACAATGCACAGTTTAAACCAGATTAAGTATCAACTATTTGTAGCGTGTTTTTCAGAAGCTTATCTAAATCCATGTATTCATTTCCAACTCTACAGAGCTTTTAAATATATATAGTACTGTCCAATATTGGCCATGGTAACTAATTAGCTTGCCATGGTAATTAATTGGCTGGCCATGGTAACTAATTGGCTGGCCATGGTAACTAATTGGATGGCCATTGTAACTAATTTCTAAAGCATTGAGCTCTCAAGTTCAAACCTGGTGAAGGCTGGGATTTTGAATTCAGGATTTCAGGATTTTTTTTAGATTCCTTTGAGTCCACTTAATACTAATGGGAAACTGACATTTATTGGGGAAAGGAAATGTCTTTGTGCTGGCTACATTAACCATCTTTACGTCTGCTCCATAGATCTCACGTTCTGAAAGGGAATTTTTTTTTTAATTCATAGTTCCTATTGAACATAACATCCTTGCAATAATTATAGATAGAATTTATACTTTTTCACCTATAAGCTAAACAAAAAATTATTTTTTTCTTTAGGGCATTAATTTGTCAGGGGGTCAGAAGCAAAGAATTAGTCTCGCTCGAGCTGTTTACCATAAGGCAGATATTTACTTGTTAGACGATCCGCTCAGTGCCGTGGATGCTCACGTTGGGAAACACATTTTTGAAAAAGTTCTCGGCCCTAAAGGAGTGATCCGAAAAAAAGTAAGTTATGTTTTTACTGTTATGATAAGAAGTTATGTTATACTGATGTTTTTGTTAGAACGCACTTTTAAAAAAAAATAATAAAATCAAAGTATTTTATTATGTAAATGACATAATGTTGCCTGAGCTTCTGTTTTTATTAATTTTACTTTCTACCCACTTTTCCCTAGACAAGAATTCTCGTGACTCATGGCATTCATTGGTTGCCATTGGTGGACTCAATCATAGTCATGGATCAAGGGCAGATAACGGAGTCTGGGACCTACCAAGAGTTAATGAGTCATGATGGGCCATTTGCCAACTTTGTTAGGACTTACTTAATGGAACATGAGGATGAAGAGCTAAATGACCCAGAGGGTAAGATACTGTTTCCTAAACATGACCGAGAAACTTTTTTTTTTCTTCCTAGTAGCTTTGAGAATTTTAACCTCCACCTTTGTTCCTAACAGTTCAGAAGTTAAAAGAACAAATGATAGAACAAGTTTCAGCTGTAACTTCAGATGAAGAACATACGTCTGTTCGACTTAGAAGGTATGGAACCTTGTCTATATGGAACTTATTAATATTCATCTGGAAGTTATCTAGAATTTATTGATATTAAGTTTGAAGGTATCTTGTATTACATGTCGCAGTGCAACACAAGCAAAACTTTAAAGTTCAATCCATATTCAAAGTAACATCTTAAAAATGACATTAAAACATTGATACACCAAAAATCTTTGAATCACAATCTATTTTTGGGTAAAACTTCCCATTGAAGGCCCATATTGAAGAATGTTACGCAAGTGGCAGCGCCGCGCTGACCATTGCTAAGGTAATCAGTTCAGAAGGTTACTACCGGCTTGACAGTGTCTGTAGTATCATGTAATAGTTCGTGATAGATCTAGTCATTCTCAAATAACTTGAAAACTCTGGATCTATATTATGTAAAATAAAATATTGTAAAAGGCTATAAAAAAAAATATGAGAATGAATTAATCTTTATTTTTTTTTTTTGTTTTTGTTTTTGAGGCTAAACAAATGTATGGTTTCCTATAAATGCCTATATAGGCCTATATATGGGTCATATTTATATATTTTTGCTGACACAATTTTTTTTTCATTTGTAATGTTTTATAGATCTAAATTATTATTTTGGCATGGCATTTTATCTTTAGATATTAATATATTTTTAAAAACTTATGCTTTGCTTATTATTATCCTGTTAAAATGATTCAATTGGAGAGTCATTTGTTAAAAAAAAAATGAGGGCGGAAAAACTATAGGGGCCTTTGATGGGAAGTTTTACCAGCTATGTATATATAAACAGAGATACAGAGAGAGATGATTTAATAGACCATTTTCATATTATTTTTTGTAGATCTATGTCAGAGCAAAAAGAGCGACAGATTTCCAGAAGTACTTCTATGAAGTTAACTCAAAGTTCTGTTCGATCTGGCACAGAAAGCAATCTTGTGAAGAAACCCAATGCTGGTGGAGCAAGAGGTGGCCATCAGCTGATTGAGGAGGAGAGAACTGAGAAAGGAAAGGTCGGCGGTGTTGTTTGTTTAAGCGACATTTTTATCTCATAGCTTGTAAATGTTCCTCTTGATTAATTTTATCTAAAGACTGCTGGTTCAACCCTTACATTTCTTGTATTCAATGGCCAGTAATACAAACCTTTAAGACTAGTGGCTGTTATTACCTCATTTAAATACCCTTTTCAGAACTTTCAATTTATGGGGCAGATGATGAAAGGGTCATCTGTTTCTATGGTCAACGTTTAACGAGCAGGTTGTCATGTGGCCAGGTCAATGACAAACTGCCTAAAGTCAGTTACCCATTTGAGTTGGGTGGACTCAGGTGTCATGGTGGGTGTTCCCGCTCATTGATTTAGGGGTATACATAAGTTCCTTGAACTCCCAGGTTCCCCCACCTTAACAGTAGAAACCAATGCAAAGAGTAATGGCAATTTAAACTATGCCTTAATGAACATCGAATACATGTCAATCAACTGAACAACAAATTGTTCAACATGAACAATATTAATATTAATGATGAGTTAACTTATATCAGTTCAACAACAAGAATGTAAATGCAACAATTTAATGAATAAATAATGTAACATGACATGAAAGATGAATACGGGTTTGGTAACTAGTATTATACATGGTCTAATACAAACAAGCAACTTATTCAAAATAACATAGCACACCTTAGTCTCAGTGTCACAACTCGAAGCTCACAACCTAAAGCCATGGAGGCAAGAACCAACCCATACAACCATACAATCAGGCTTGACTCTAACAGAGTCCCAAACCTGCATCCCTAAACAAGAAAAATAAGCATTCCTTGAGATCACAAGATTCACAAGATCATAGGACTAACAAATTTAGAGCTACACCACGAAGAATAAAGTAAAATAAACAGACTTACCCAATACTGGGGAAGAAAACACCAAAGAAAACCAACTCCAACCAAAGATCTGCCACCAGTACAGCCACAACAGAAGCAAGGAAGCTAATGACATCAACAAAAAGTGCGTCCTTAGAAACTAAAGTAAATTATTGTGCACAAAAGGAAACATCATGCAAGATGTGCATGACATCAGGGGCGTTCTTATAATCCTGAAATTAAAAATCCCAGTCATCAGCGAAATTTGAACTTGGGACTTCTTGGTTTCGGAAGCCAAGCGCGTTACCACGAAGCCACCATTAAGTCACATATCTTGTGCAAAGTTTGATTGCTTGATTGATAGATGAGTGCATGTTGTAAACAAATGACTGAAATCAGTCTCCACTTTCTAGAGAGCTTTTTGTTCTTTTTTCGACTTTTCTTGTTTCAGTATTAATAATGTATAGGGAAAAATTTATAATATACAAATATTTATAATAGGTTACAGGCTGAAACAGATGAGTGCAAACAATTGAATTTTATGGTCTTTTTTTTTCTCAATATATAGTACTGTACTATTCTAAAATTTTGGAGTAATGTGTTTCTGCTTAAAGTGTGCTACAAATGTTTGGGCTATTCTCTCGCCTCAGTGCAAGATTTGAATACCATCAGAGATTTAACAAATCTTTTTATTTTTTTTGTTTGTTTCGTTGTCCGTAAATCAGTTTCATCTGCACCTTAGTCTTATGGACCTTTTGGGCACCACTCTTGACTTAATCCTTTAGACTCCCAGTAGAGCGTAGCCCCTTGGGCACCACACTTGACTTAATCCTTTAGACTCCCAGTGGAGCACAGCCCCTTGGCACCACACTTGACTTAATCCTTTAGACTCCCAGTGGAGCATAGCCCCTTGGGCACCACACCTGATCTGTCAACTTTTTCTTTACATTCTTCTCTGTCTTTTGCAAGAATTAGAATCTATTCCATACACAGGCCCACCCATTCCTTAATTTTCTCATACCATCGCTTCCTTTGCCTGCATCCACTTTTCCCTGGTACTGTTCCCTAAAGAAAAGTATTTGTCATCTCAGAGTATCTCATTACTTTGTGTGTTATGTATTTTAAAATGTTTATAATTTTCAGATCTCTTGACAATTTTCAGGTGAGGATGGCTGTGTTTGTCACTCTCTTGAAAGCCTTTGGCTACATCTCAGCAGCCATGGTGCCTGTCACTTTGATTCTCTACAATGGCTTCAATATTTGGACAGGTATTTGGCTGTCTGACTGGACAGATGATCCTTTCCTTAGAAATGACAGCAATATTGGAACTGAAGATTACACTTCCAAGACTTACTATTACCTGGGTATATACTCAGCCATGACTTTAGCACAAGGTAAGTGTTTGTAACTCTCAGTTGAGAATTAACCAGAAAATTGTTTAAACCTTTTTTAATGCCATGTTCAAACATTTGAAAGTAGTTTAATTAGCTTTTAAAAATGGAAATGCTTCCTAAAACATTTTAAATTGAGACTTAATTCTATATATATTAAAACTTAGTTGAACATCACTTTGGATCTGGATGGCTGCCTGGAATGTCTTTCATCTAGATGGTCCCGGGCTTCTAAACTGCCTGCTGCCATCCCCTGTCATCCTGTAGGATGTTGTAAAAAATGTTTGTAAAATGTTTGACATGTTTCGGATGTTCTTTCAGAGTTGAAGATAATTTATTTCCAAATCCATACCTCCTACAGGACAATAGGGGATGGCAGCGGGCAGGTTATGAACCCTGGACCATCAAGACAACCAAACGACAGTCCAGTGCATGACCATGCAGTTTGGACTAGTACGTAGATTATCTTCAACTCTGAACCAAGACCTAAAACATGTAAAACATTATACAACCAACATTGGATGAAGTTTCATCGATCTTCAAAAAACAACAAAAAAACTTGAATAACTAAACTGTTAAATACTTTTTAATGAAATGAATAATAGTTAGATCAACCAATTGTTTCTTAAACTGTTAATGAAATAATCTATTAGTTTTAATCAAACAGTCCAATAATTGCTAATAAAAGTAAAAGTAGTAAAGTTTCCCTTTCAGACCTTGTGGTCTATAGGGCTGATGATGTTAATGTCATCTGTTTCTGTGGCCAACGGTTAACAAGGGTGTAATGTGGTAAGCACAAGGACCAACCGCCTTTACTTTTCCCCAACTAATGGCAGGTACCCATTAGAGCTGGGTGGACTCTGAGGTTCCCAAAGATCCTGAAATTAAAAATCTCAGTCTTCAACGGGACCCTCGATTTGGTATCCAAGCGCTTTAGCACTCAGCCACCGCGCTTTCTGATAGTTTCTAATGCATACATAATACATTTCTTTTTTCTTTTTGTTTTTTACAGTTATTACTAATGCTGGATTTATTTTGCTCATTTATGTTCAATTCGTCAATGCCTCTCGTCGCCTCCATAACTCCATGCTAGACACAATCCTGCATCAGCCCATGTCTTTCTTTGATACAACACCACTAGGAAGAATTCTAAACAGGTAACTTCTTGAGATTTTAGTGAAGTTCTAGATACTAATACATGCTAACATTATAATAGATTTGCTGTAGTAAGTTCACTTCTGTGTTAAGTGGGCTGCTTCTATCTCTGCCAGTCTTTACTTGACCTACAGGCTGTTTTTCAAAACAATTCCTTTTTCATTGATTGTATTGCAGATATGCATCTCCATGATTCCATTGACCAGATTTTTTATATTTTTTTTTTAGGAATTTCCTGTTTTGTTGATGTATTTAATAAAATGGCTTACTTTCTAAATATATATAGTATCAACCTTTCTTTTTTTACATCCTTTGTGTTGTTTCTACTTGTAGTTTTCTTTACAAAAATAAATCTCAAATCTTATTTCATTGTTTGGTTGTTGTTGTTTTTTTGATGTATTTAAAATATGGAGTTAAAAAGATGACTCTTGAAAGTAGCAGAAGTCAAAAGAAAGAAGAGAAAAAAAAATAAGAAAGAATTCTAAAAGTTGTATAAAGAAAAATCAACAAACTTGCCACCTTCCCTCTGGCTAGAGAAATACAAATTTGTAGATACATGAAATATATTCAGTCTCTCTTTTTTGTGTGCCACTCTTTGTATATTGTATTTATATCATTGATGCTTTGCAGGTTTTCTCGAGATGTGGATGTACTCGACAGCAACTTATCTCGCCAGCTCAGGATGGTCTTACAAACGTTTTCATCCATTTTGGGAATTGTCATTGTCATTTCTTACACCACTCCAATCTTCTTGGCTGTTGTCGCTCCAATCTTTGTCATTTATGTCTTGTTCCAAGTAAGACTTTTTAATGTATAAAATTGTCTATTACTAATGTGAACAATTGTGTCTAAAATAATAGTTTCTAATAAAACAAATTTAATAAGTATATTTTTACACTTCCATTTTTTTAGACCCAAATCTTTTTATTAAATGGTTTTGAAAAGGTCTTTAAAGAACTTTTTTTTCAAAAAGTTGGCAAGTGCTGTCATTTATTTAACCTAATTTTCTAATTCCTTATTGCAGAAATTTTACATTCCTTCATCGCGTCAGTTCAGACGCCTGGAGTCCACAACCAGGTCACCCATCTTTTCTCATTTCTCGGAAACTCTGAGTGGAGCCAGCAGTATCAGAGCTTACAATGTTTGCGATCGATTTTTCCAGGACTCTCAAAATCAGGTCGACGTCAACAATAAATGTTTCTTTGCCTCAGGTTCTGCTGCTCGGTAAGTATTTAGTGTTCTATTACAAACAAGCAGGCATTCAGGTTTTGAAACTTTTAATAATATGCCAATTCTTGACTTAATCCATATGGCAGAAAAAGTACTTCTCCATTGGTCTATGCCTATTCTGCCATCTTTGCTTCTCCTTCGACTAATGTTCTCCACGTCTGCTTTGGTCTCCAAGCCTTTCTCTCCCTCTATGGGTTCCAGTCCAGAGCCTGCTTTGCAATCTTTTCCCTTGTTTTAAATTGTATACCCAACCTAGGCCCACATAGAGCAGTGAGATTCATAACAAACGAATATTCACATTCGACTAGAGTAACACCTTTAGTAAGATCACTAAATTTAGAAAGCCTTCAGGAGAGAAGACTCAAAAGTAAAGTAGCAATTATACATAAAACACTGAACCATAATCTTTAAATACAAAAACACAATCTAATAAAATACTCAGAAAGACACAAAGATAAAGACACATTCTTCATTCCATATGCTAGGACAAATTTGTACAAATGTTTCTTCTTCCCTAGTGCCATTAGAAAACCAGTAACATGGCTGAATTTAAGTCATTGATTAACATGCTAGACGCGTAGGACATAAGCACCTTCTTTTATGAAGTAACATCTGTATTTAAGATAAATACATCTTTGATTTCTTGCTGTATTAGTGCAAACATGTTAAGTCATAGGCTTTATAATACCATTGATTGTACATTTTATTTTGTACATGTGTACTAAATTATAGCTTCCTATTTGTGTAGGTGGTTAAGAATAAGACTTGAAATTCTTGGCAACATGATCGTCTTGTTTGCTGGATTGTTTGCCGTGATTTCTGATGATGTTACAGGAAGCTTGGTCGGCCTGTCTATAACATATGCATTGCAGGTAGGGGAATCTAGAACTGTGTGTATATGCAAAGAATGCTTTGTATATTTCGATTCTTTTAGCTTTTAATTGTTTCATTACATTTATGAAAAGCTTTTAGGCTAAAATTTATAATATTTGAAGACTAATATGTTTTGTAACGGATGCATGTGTAAGTCAGATGTAGCTGAAGTATTTCTAAAGATGATTATGTAAACTAATTGCGTGCATACCTTGTATGATGTATTTTCAATCTGCGAGCTCTTCATGCACACCGTTACAAATATAGATAAGGTACTAAACAGGAACACAGACTCAATGACCAAGTTGACTCAAGGTGAATTTCAAACAAACGTTTAATACAAAATGGGTCACTGTCTAGTCTGTCACTATAGAGCGATGTTATCCCCTTGAGAATCTAGCGGTAACTGATTAATTAAACGTCTATCCTAATCTCTAACCCAAAGTCTATGTCGTCACTATAAAATATACGTTCACTGTCGGTCTAACAAAGTACGCAACCCAACTAACTAAACTAGCTATCTAACAGTTTTCTCATCAAAATTTGAGTTTGCCAAATTCTCTTAAAAGTTCCATCAAATAAAGGTGTTTAAAAAAAACTAACAGAAAAAAACAACAACTATTTTTGTGCAGTTCATTTGTCAGATTACTTCATTCTTTTTTTGTTGTTATTCAATAGGCACCTTTTGATATTTAGGTTGTTGACATTTAAAGATGATGTCACTTTTTTTGTTACATGACACATTTTACTAGGTGACTGTGGCATTGAATCTGCTGGTACAGAACACCACTCAACTTGAAACCAACACAGTTTCTGTTGAGCGAATGGTAGAATACTCCAATCTAGACAGAGAGGTTGGTGGCTTGGAACTTTTGTGCTTGTTTGTATTATGATGTAATGTTTTTTTCTATCCACTTTCTCTAGATCACCATTGCCATGAACCTGATGATTCAAAACATTACAGATTTAGAGTCTAATTCTGTTTCTTTGGAAAGGATAATTGAATACACTGAGTTTGGGCTGGAGGTTTGTCTTCAAACAAATCAAAGCACTGCTGCCGCTAATGCTAATGCTTTTGCAGGGTTGATGGTGAAAGCAAGCTGTTGCTAAGCTGCAGATAGACACTTGTTTTGTCACTATTTGTTTCACGCTTTTGTTAGCGAAAATAATGCACCAATAGAATACTATCTACTTTTTCTAGGTCATTTAACTCCCTTGAACAGTTCAATACAAGGTTAAGTAACTCTTAAATGCATTTGAATGCAACAAGTTGTTTCATTTCAGCTAGTTTGATACAATGTGATTGAACTTACTAAATTTAAATATGAAATGAAACTTAGACTGTAGAGTCTCTATATGAGTCCTTTTTTTTACTCAATGTTTGTTTGAATTTCAAAGTAATAGGCCTAATTATAAGATGAAAAATATGCAAAATGGATGTTGGAGTATTTTGAAGGAAACCTTAACCTTTGGTTGGATCTTGTGCATACAGTAGACATTTTATATGTTTGGTCACTAAGATGACATAATAAATAAAGACATCAATATTTAAATATTTTTGCTATTTTAATGAATTTCTAATTTTCAAAAAAAGGGGAGCGTTAGTGGACTTGGCATTTCTTTGTTAAAGCATTGCTACAAATCATCCTATGAGACATCTGCTAATTATTTCGTCTTGTCAGTTGTTTTTTTTAAATTAATGTTAAATAAAAATCTATGGAAATCTGGAAAGAAATTTGTGTAATCAACTAATTTGAAGTTTAAAAAATGTTTTTCTTTGACTGACAGAATGTAATTTACAAATAACTTAATAAGTTTATAATAGTACAAGATTAAAAGTTGCCAAGTACATGTTATGGCTATATGAGCTTAAGTTTTGTCATCCAATCTTTGTAGCGCAATCATTGAACATTTAAACTTCATATTTTCTTATAAATTCTTTATAAAATTTCAAATGCCATCTAAATCATTTTATATGAGAAGTTTAAGGAGTAACTAAAAGAAATATTGAAAATTCATGTATTTCTGTTTTATATTTTTAATTACAAAAATAATTTCAATTTTGAGTTAATTTTCTTTTTTTAGTAAATGAAATTTGATTAATTAACTCTGGACTAGCTTGCAGTTAATTTTTTTTTAGCTTGATAATATTAAAATTAATATATTTATATTTGTTTTTAATGTGTGCATATAATTTCCTCCTGTATATTAAAGGTATTTTTATATATGGTATACATATTCATACTGTTATTTTTCATCTAAAAAAAAACAATTAGCCTGATTGGATCAATCCAGACAGCCGACCACCAGCTAACTGGCCTAGCCACGGTCAGATTGTGTTTGATAACTACAGTACTAGGTACCGGGCTCAGTTGGACTTGGTCTTGAAGAATGTTTCTTTCACAGTCAAGGCAGGAGAGAAGGTAAACATTCTCAGTGATTTTATAATTCTTGAAATGTTCTGTATAAAATTTTTGTTTATTCATTACAAGTGAAACCAGTTTTATGTGCGATACATTATTGTTATTTATTTGTATCCAGATAGGAATTGTTGGCCGTACTGGAGCAGGCAAATCTTCATTGTCCTTGGCACTTTTTAGACTCATCGAATCTGCTGGTGGACGCATTCTTGTGGATAATGTAGATATCAGCAGCATAGGTCTGCATGACTTGAGGTCCAAGCTAACCATTTTACCTCAGGTAAGTGTTTCAGAAGGTATAGGGATTAAGTCCTTCCCTAATTATATTTTGATATAAGGATGCTGTTTAATTAATAAAAGGACAATGTACCAATTAGAAAACTGTTAATAAGTCCCTTTGGCCAGATGATAAGATAATTCAATTATAATAGTTTAATTTATATAGTGAAGTTAATAAACAATGTAGGCTCAAGGGAAAATCTAAATCGACCACCGGCAGAGAATGGTTATGCCTGCACTGAATATTGCAAAATATGTAGGTCACAGCTGGGGATTAATATGTTAGGTGCTTCTGCGCTGTGCATTATTCAGCTAAGTCAAACGAAGGTCACACTTAAATAACGAAATACAATAACTCAGGCGAAAGGCCAACAGTATAGCTAGTTGATGCTGATAGCGAAGGTCCAATTAGTTTAATATTACAAAGAAGACTAGAAGTTTCTAGGATTCTAGAAAAGACAGTTTAAAAAGCTATAAATTGTGTGAAAATTGAGGTCCTTGAGTTGTAGTGGATCCCTGAGTTGTGACTGGTCCTTGAGTTGTAGTGGGTTCCTGAGTTATAGCTGTCCTAGAGTTGTGTGTCCATAAGTCTTTGAGTACTTTATATTTTTGAAGTCAATTATTAGTGAAAGTTCAAGTTAAGAAGATAGAAAAGCTCAGTTGTATCAGTATATATTTAATTAATTTATTATTTCCGTGATTTTGAGAGATTATACCTCAAGTAGTGCTGTATTGTGAATTATTGAATAAATAATTTGAACGAGTTCATTAAAAGAAAAAGAAGAATAGAAATTTTTTCAGTGTATTTTAGTCATATTATATTGTAGGCACATAAAAATTGTAATCATTACAATGACAACAGGTCTTCAGGAGCAACAACTCTGAGATGCTCAGACTTCAAATGTATTTTGTTTTTCTATAGGATCCAGTTTTGTTTTCTGGGACAATGCGGTTTAATCTGGATCCATTTGACACTCACTCTGATGAAGCCATTTGGCAGGCTCTTAAGAATGCCCACCTGAGCGACTTTGTCAGAGAATTACCTGGCCAGCTGGAGTATGTATGTGAAGAGGGAGGTCAGAATCTCAGGTAAGCACTGATTACATTTTTTAGACCTTAAGTTACGAATTGATAAAGTAGAAATTCTCCCACCTTCCAGTAAATGATGGGGCGCGGTGGCTGAGTGCTTAAGCGCTGGGGGTCCTGAGTTCAAATCTCAGTGAAGACTGAGATTTTTTCTTTATTTCAGGATTTTTAGGGCACCTCTAAGTCCACAACTCTAATGGGTACCTGACTTTAGTTTGGAAAAAGTAAAGGCAGTTTCCAAATGACACACTGCTCGTTAACTATTTGCCAAAGAAAAAGATGATCTTAACATCATCTTCCCTATAGATCGCAAGGTCTGAAAGGGGAAATTTACTTTCAGAAATTCAAGTGTGTCTAGTTGCCCCAACTCTAAATATTGACCAAAATATTTTGTTTTTTGTCTGCAATGTATTTTTTTTTTACCAGATCTTTTTTTAGGTTGATTCTACTTTTCTGGAAAAAATTTTACATTTCAGGCAGCATACAAACCTCAGTTGTTGTTTTTAAGTATTAAATTGTTTAATTTCAAAGTTATTGCCATGAAATGTGGCTTAGAGGGGGAAATCAACTGCGTACTTATCTAGTGGGTTCAAGTTTGAAACCTGATTTCATCTGAGTTGTGTTTGATATTCCCCTCCCCCTCCCATTGGTCCACAAAAGAGATTGGACCATAACACACTGAGCATGGATGGATGGCTGCCTGGTCGTGCGGTTTGCACGCTGGACTGTCGTTCAGATTCATCGATGGTCCCGGGTTCAAACCCTGCCCGCTCCCATCCCCCGTCATCCTGCGGGAGGTTTGGACTAGGAAGTAATTATCTTCAACTCTGAAGGAACATCCGAAACATGTAAAACAAACAAACAATGCTATAGCATGAAAGTTGAGCTCTAGTACAAAAGCATTTTTTTAAAAAGTTTTTATGTTGTCATGTGGTTTCAATTGTAAAGAACAGAATCAATACAAAATCTATTTTCAATAATTAGTCATTCATCCCAAAAGCTAAGAGTGGAAGCCTCTTAGTGGAAACTTAAAACATAGTTTATAAAGGGGGGGGGGGGGGGAAGCTGAAAGAATGTAAATGTCAATGTGTAATGATTTTTGTTCTGATACTGAACAGTGTTGGGCAGAGACAGCTGGTATGTCTGGCCCGCAGCCTGTTAAGGAAGACCAAAGTATTAATTTTGGATGAAGCAACAGCTGCTGTGGATTTGGAAACTGACTTTCTACTACAGAATACCATTAGGGAAGCTTTCAAGGACTGCACTGTTCTGACGGTGGCTCACCGCCTTAAGACTGTCATTGATTACGACAAGTATGTCCTTTTCTTTGAAGAATGCTACTGTAATATTGAGCAGTGTTTCTCAACCTGGGATACATGTTCCTGGGATAATACTCAATTGAAATTTTTATATTTGCTGGATAGAATACTAACAAGAAAATAGCCTTGAATTTGTATTTAGAGAAACTGAAATTTGAACTGGGCGATAGCAAGGTTGAGAAACACTGATATTAAGTAATTTTATATATATATATATGATTTGTGTACTATTTATTATGTGTATCTTAGTCTAAATGATACTATTGTGATAGTTGCCCTCATATTGTTTATCTTAGAATTCTGGTTCTGTCTAATGGAGAAATTATGGAGTATGGAAGTCCCTCAGAGCTGCTCCAAAACAAAGAAGGAATGTTTTACAGTATGGCTAAAGAGTCTAACATTGTTTAGTGAGTCTTCACACAGAAGTCTGCAAAGCTGATCCTGTGTACATGTGATGTAGACTTTGTTGAACCAGTCATATATCTTCTCAAATTGTCTTTCACAAAGGGTGCAGGGAGTGCAAACATTAATATATCTTAGTAGTCAGGTTTGACTATACATATCACTTTTTGTTATTTAGAAGAATATGCAAGTTTTAAACCATTTTCTTCATTGAATTTCAGCAAGTCTTCCTATGGAAAGACGGATTTTTTAAAATCTAATAATGTGATACATTGTGTGTGTGGTATACTGAGAAAGAGGCTGTGGTGAACTATTTATTATAGTGAACACTGCAGAGATGTCATGAGTCTGGCAGCTTTTCACAGAGCATTTATTTAGCTGTTTAGTCACTCTAGATCATTAATTTGCTTTGGTTAATAAATTTCAAAAGCAACTTCACTGTATATTAAAAAAAAAAGATACATATTCAGACTTGTAAAAGTTACAAAGCCCTTGCCACAGAAATAGTGTCAAAACTTTTATAAACATGCCCCATTATTCTAATCTACAGACTTGTTGGGGGTCTTTGTTTGCTTTCAACTTAAAGTATTTAAGAAAATATATTTATGAACTGTAGATTAGAAGAGTGATAGATTGCCACTTTATTCTTTACTTCAGATATCAAGTTGTTCTGTATGGAATCATTATTTTATTTTTTAAATTGTTTTTTTTTTTTAATCATTTCTGATATGGCTTTTCTTTTTGGTGTAAAGAGATTAATAATGGCATCCCCATGTAGCTAGTCTAATTGCTTACATTATCAAGTCTATCTGGAAATGTTGATTCATCTAAGTGTAAATATGCAGTAACCATTAATAACCAGTTGAAATGCAACCCTCTTTTATTATTGAACTGCTGTCTTGTACTGTACTCAATCAGACTATTGGTGTAATGATATTAACAAAGAAAAACTTAACTATTAACTGTTATATTCTCTCTCATATGGCTTGTCTATTTAAATATTTATAATTATTCAGTATTATACTTGTAAAAACATGATTTACAATTGTTGGTGTAAAAATGTTATATTTTTGTAAATCAGCTTCATAAATTTTTATTTTATAAAATGTATTTTTTTATAACTTTTACACTAAACAAAAACAAATGTTTAATATATCTTATGTTTTATGCTCCCAATGTTCTTACCAGTGATCAAATAAATGCAGCTATTAAAGTATATTGATTTCATTCAGTTTTCTCTACAGGACACACAAAACCATCACATTGAAATAACGTTAGGTCTAACCTAAGTAGCCAAGCCTACAACTTGAAAAAAACTTTGGCCAGACAGTACCAAAGTTTGTTGTACGAATCCATGTCCAAATTTATTTTTAAATTCTCCCATGTAGCGAAATATTGATCTCTGAAAAGTTGAAATCTCCATGTAACATCTGTGCCAACATCTTTCAAATACTCCTGCTACTTATTTCTTTACTGTTAACATGCATTATACAGATTTATGTTGGGATAATACAACAAAAAAAGAATTGATGTTTCTCCTTTTTAGTTTTTTTGTAAAGCTGCATATATCATTAAACCACCCCGCCCCCTTCCTTTTCTCAATTGAAACCTGAAAGTGCATGTTCATATCAAAGTCTCTACCATTATAAAAGAAAGATATAACTTATAAGTTAGAATCCAATCCATGTTAATTTAATTTTTTTTGACACATCTCTCACAATGTTGAGCCAATGGAAAGATTTGAAAAATTGAACAATTGTTTTTAATTGAACACAAATGTTACATTTACAGATGTATTTGTTAAAACAATGTCTACAAATATATCTCAAAGCATAACACAAAAAAGTCAACAAAAATAAGTCTTTGAAGCTGTTCTTTTAAAAATGTAAACATAATCTAATTTATGAAATGATCACAGTAGGACTAAAACTCACTATCTTAAAAAAAATAGAATTGAGCACACATAAAGTGTGGAGCTTTAAAAAAATCTCTTCCTGGGTAAAAAGAGTAAGGAAACAAATAAATGATGGGATGAGAAAACAACATCAAGTAAGGAATGAGAGTCACTGGCAAGACCCTATAGATAAAGAATCAAGGGACAAAAAAAAAACAACATATGGCTTCAGACGGTCAATAGGACAGGTGAAGTCAAGCATTTAAAAGACATGGTATCTCATCGAAATGTTGGCAAAATAACTAGCTATCAAAATTCAGACTTTCATTTCACCTACAATATACAAATGTACATACAAGAGAGTCACACATCAACCAACCATCATTGGAATGACTTTATTCTCTACATACACAGACAGCTACAGAGTATTGTAGATCCTTTTCCCTGATCAAAGATCTATGCAAGTTATCGGAGTGTCACAGTAGTTAAAGATGAACTAGTGTAGCCTATTGATATGTTACATTGACGTGTAAAGCTTAAGAACAACAACAATTTGATCCTTAGAGTCAGATAAGAGACAGCAATCAACAGTTCCCAATTGTACCACTTTCTTCTCACTTCTCTCCCATATCACGTCCTTACACCACATTTATAATTTATAAATAATACATAGTTGGCAAGACACATTCAACTCAACATACTAATCTTGGTCATTAACATAATTTCAAACTAACAAAGGTTACAGTAAATCATAAAAATAATCTAACCCTTGACCTATTTCCCAGATTGATATTCCAGTGCCCAGCTCCCTGGCTAAATTAAGGCGATCTTGTATCGATTTCAACGATGGATAAACAATGCTGAATTTTCCTTTAGCATCACTGCAGAAGAAATAAAAGAAAAATGCAGAATCTTAGTTAAGTTTCTGTACAACATTATATGCAACTTATGATTTCTTTTTAGTTCAAAAGAAATATTTTATTTTGTTATACAATTTAATAGCAGATACCCTAAATGTAGTGCAATATCGGATTCTAAGAATTACGATTCTTTAAAGTCCTATCAACTTTAATTCTCTATTTGACAGTAAATTGCTGCCTGGTCGTGCGGTTTGCATGCTGGACTGTCGTTTAGATTTATCAATGGTCCAGGGTTCAAACCCTACCCACTCCCATCCCCCGTCGTCCTGCGGGAGGTTTGGACTAGGAAGTAATTATCTTCAACTCTGAAGGAACATCCGAAATATGTAAAACATTTTACAAACATAGTTTGGAAGAGGGACAGCAATGTTGTTTAAATGATGATGTTCAGCTCACAAAAAATGTTGGCTTAGCGGCTTTAACTATTTTTCACTAAAAAAAAAACAACAATGACCTAAATTGAAAATCTACTGTTTTAGAAACACTAGTCACAACCTTAGGGAGAGCCATCTACACCATATAAACTACAAAGAATAGTGATTGTTTTAGTAATATCTAAAATCATGCACAATTAAGAAAACGTCTTCAAAGTATCAAGTATGTCATTTAACTATTTTCATTGTTGAAAACAGCTATATGTAGCTTGTAAGTTATCTTTTCTCTTGAAGTTATGTCTGTAATTTACAAGACAACATTAAGTGAAGCATGAGTCTACTGTGACACAGCAACATCTTCATGCACAATAACTATTGTGTGGTATTATGTTTTTTTTTTATTGTTTAGAATCATAGTTAACTCTTTCTCTCCGTAATTATTTACCACATTCTGGTGGTAATCAACGCTGGTAACATCAGTTAGGAGAGAAAGAGTTAAACAAAAAAAGATTTAAAACTCTAAAAATATCCCCAAAATATTTAATCCATTAATTAGCTTTAACAACCTATAGTCTAAAGTCTAAATTAATTTGTAAGAAAAAAAAAGCCTATATAATGTTATAGATAGGTGCACAAAGAAAACTGACAATAGAAAAGACTTTTGACTTACTTATATTCAAAACTATGTTCATCTGCCTGAGAGTTCCAATGGGCATGAGCAGACTTGGCCTTCTTCAGGTAATCAATAAATCTGAAGAGATGAATAAAACATATAGTAAAGGGCATGATCTGTAGAACACTGAGCATCTATTAATTATAAAATAAAATAATAATAATAATCTTTATTATCCGTAAGGAAATTTGTCTTACAATTTGTGCATTACACCAAACAAAAAACATTATAACTATAAGAAACCAAAGTGTACATACACACCAGACTCACTCATAATTTACATGTGACAAAGTTTATACCAGATTGTTCTTATTTAATGATTTGATTGCCAGGGGAACAAAAGAGTGTTTGTGTCTGTTTGTCTTTGCTATCGGTGTCTTGTATCTCTTTTGTGATGGTAAAATCACAAAATCCTGACACAAAGGGTGATTCTTTATTTCGAGGATATTGTTAGCTTTTTTAGAGATGTTTGTCTCAAACAACTGCCCAAATGGGGTTTGTTTTTTGCCAATGATTTTGCCAGCAGCATTTAGGATTCTATAAAGTTTATTCCTATTTTTAATGCTCAGATTGCCATATCAGGCAGTGATATTGAAACTTAAAATATTGCAGATGTGAGCGTGATAAAACATAGCCAAGGCCTTTTCGCTAACATTAAACGATGACAGTTTTCTTAGTAATCGTTATCTTTGCTGCCCTTTTTTGCTGATATAATCAGTATTTGCAGTAAAATTTAATTTATTGTCTAGGATAGTACCCAGGTATTTAAAGGTTTGCATAATTTCAATAGTCTCTCCAGCTATAGAAACAATATCATTTTCCTTCTTGTCCCTACGAAAATCGATTATCATTTCTTTGGTTTTTTTTACATTTAATAATAAAAAATTATCTTTACAGTATTTTTCAATGTGTTCTATTTCTTTGAAATACTCATTTACGTCTAGCTCTCTGAGCCGCATCATCAGCGAATTTTGTGAAGGAGCAACAAGAACTCTCGGATTGCTATCAGTGTCTTGTATCTCTTTTGTGATGGTAAAATCACAAAATCCTGACACAAAGAGTTTCAGTGCATTATTTAGATCCTTAAGAATAATTGTACATAAAGCAAAGGTGGGAAAACAAGCCTACAGCCTTTCTGAATTTAAAAAAAAAGGAAAAAAAAATATAATTCACAAAATGTTGAGTCCAGTCCTATTTGCAAGGACTAGCTTGTAGTCTATAAAAGAATTTAATGAAAATAGATTCAAATAATAAATAAGTAAACTTACTGTGAACCTATAACATGTTCTCCATTCATCAAAGTACCATCTTTGTTCACCATGTAGCGGAGTCCGTAAAAATTGAGACCAACTAAAAGTTTTTTCCTGATTGGGGAATCAGCTTCTGGTGCCAACTTTAAAATACAGTCTTTTACCCAAAGTAAAGGGCTATTAGGACCTGGCCTGAAATTTAAAAAAACAAATTCACATGTAAACAAATCCAGAAACGATAGTAAATTGTACCTAACTTTTATTTAATTCTCAATAATACAAATTAGATTTGCCAATGTATCAGAATATGTTCAGTACAAGTCCTTTATTTAGCTTTTTTTTTTTTTTTTGCTTTTACTCACAAAAATGAAATTGAAAGTAAAAATAAAAAATACTGCCACAATAAATTTGATCAAAGAATGAGCACAGCAAATCTAGAATACACTGAGTCAGTGTTTATCTGAAGCCAAAAGTGGTAGGAACCTGAAAATCACATAGCAAGAAAGAGTTATAATCCTGAGATACTTGCTTGAATGAGTCTTTCCAGCATCTTTACAATCCTCAGACAACACTGCCTACGCTGGTATGGTCATGTTCGCCAGATGGAGAACAATCACATCCCAAAAATCATCCTTTATGGACAACTCGTGGCAGGCGCAAGAAAAAAATGGTGGTCACAATCTCCATTATTTGGATGTAATCAAATGGGACCTCAAAGCATAGGACATCGATGTTGAAGACGTAGCCCTAACCACTATATTAAGAGAAATGGTGACAAAAAAGCTATGGACAGCAACAAAAAACATTGGTTCAGCTCTAGAAGAAAAGCATGCAAGACAAAAACATTGCTGGCTCCTCTACCATCAAAGTGAATGCCACCCTAACTTGAGATATATGTGGACATGCATGTCTCTCAAGAATATGTTTGCCGCAGGAGGTAGATATTTTTACAGACAAAGTAATGACCGTCGGTAATGAAAACACTAAGATACTGAAAGTTAAAAGTTTGAATATTTATTAAATATTAACTATAACAAAAAATTAGTAAATTTCAAAATAGCCAATTATCTTTTTTCATAAAATATTTTTAAACTGTTATTGATATATAGTCACCATAACCCAACATAAAAATTAAATTGCAAACTTCCGATATATTTAGATTTGAGAAGTCTATTTATACTATATATTGTTATTGAAGTTACATCTTACCTGCTTGGACCAGAAAAATCATAAGTCATTAAACTGAATTTGTCTACATTATTGGCCATGGCATCTACATCCTGCTTGCTGATTAGGCCATCAACATCTCTGAAAAAGTAATATACATAGTATCAAACAAATTTTCTACATTCAAACTAGTTTTGGGCATGATTGGTTAGCATGACCATCACAATATATGGAAACAGAAAGACAATGTGAATACAAATTATAGCCCCTGCAGCTGGGTATAAAGTCATTGTAAGCTCAAACATTCAGGAAAGAATCAATATTTGTTAACAATTTATGAGATTTACTTTCCCATATTATTATTTCAATCCATTCTTTATTTCTACATATTATTTTTAGGTGAATTAGACTAGGAAATAGGTTGCATGCAAAAAAAATGAAGTAATAAAAATCTTATTAGTAGGAATAACAAAATCAGCACATTAATAGATAATATTCATATTTGAAGGAATATTTGCGGTTTAAAATATTGAGAACCAATTAGCATCTATTTGGAAATATTTGGTCCGATTCAATTATTATATTCAGACATATGTTATTTTAACTACTGAAGTTGAAATACCGCAGCTGGTTTCAGTTACCTTCCATACAGTGGAGGTGGTATGACAATGATCAACTCTTTCTTAGCTGCATGGAACATTTCTCCCATATGGTTAATTAGATGAACCAGTTCTCTAAAATGAATGAATAAATATTAAATAAAATGACATGACACATTTGTGTTCAGAGTTAAGATGAAAGAAATTTGTTTAAAGCTAAGCCTTGTTTTTGTTTTTTTTTACTGCCCAGAAAAAAAGGTGTCCTAACATTGCATTGAGATAGACTACATAAAAAAAAAAGAAAGGAAGGGTTTAAGGCAGGGGTTCTCAACCTGTGGGTCGATTGACAATTTGCCAGGGGTCGCCAAAGACCATCGAAAATATGGATTGTTTTTGCCTATTCTTCTATGGCTGTGTGTGTGTGAGGAGGGGGGGTCGATAGACTACATAAAAAAAAAAGGAAGGGCTTAACTCTTTCTCTCCGTAATTATTTACCACATTCTGGTAGAATCAACGCTGATATCGTCAGTTAGGAGAGAAAGAGTTAAGGACTTTAGAAAGAAGTAGTGGTGATATCAAGATTAACTTGGAATGAATGCTATTGCCTTGTTCACAATAGGAATCCATGGATTCCCTAATGTTGTATGGAATAAAGATTTAAGGTATACATACAACAGATATCTTGATGAAGCTGATTCTAAACATCTCATTTTAAGACAACTGAAGTGCAGAATCATAGGCTCCATTACTTACCAATTATAAATTCACTTTTTTGAAAGTGTAAATAAAATCTGAGTAATTTCTAATTCAATTCCAAGTAATTTCTAATTCAATTCTAAGTAATTTCTAATGCGTTTATATTCTTTAAAGAAGATGAACAAAGAACAATAGTAGATTCTTATTAGCTTAGCCCTTAAAAAAATAGAAAAATGCATATTGCTGCCATTAGGATGTTACTTACTTTCTTTGATTGCCACCAAGCTGGGACCAGACCTCAATAACAGCTCCTGGCCACTTGTATGTCTGTTGGAGATAGAATGTTTGGAAGTTCTGAACATTCAAAAGAGTAATTTTGTAATGGATCCAAAAAATAAGGAAAGTGTTTTTCAAACTGGACTATGAAAGTATTATAAGTAATAGGCAGACCATTCGGGATATTCTCTAAACATATTTTGATACCAGCATAAAGAGGAAGAATGGGAAAGGGGATTCATCGTCATCTTCTTCTTCTTGAAGAGTTCAGATCAGTAATCCTATATCTGAGATAAACTGTGCAGTGATTTCCAAATCAGGCAGTTCTCCATATAGGTTTTAGTTATATAGGAAGGTTTTGGGGCAAGAGTCTTCTTCGGGCCTCTTGATATAGTATGCAGCTTTGAAACACATGGTTAGCATTCTGTGGTGATGCTGCACAAGGGCAGGTTTCGCTAGTCCCGACTTTTAGCTTCTGGAACATAATGTTGTCTCATTCTGTTTTGTCCGGTATTAAGTCAAAAAATTATGCGTTGATCATGTCGGATTAGTATTAACTATTGAAACACTAATGACAAATAAGGTGGGGAGGGGGGAGAGTTGAAGAAAGTAAAAAGGTTGACACTAGCTGAACTGCTGAATTACCTTGAGTGTATTGACAATAGTTTCAATACAGTCTTCCATAAGATCTTCACTCTTAAACAGAGCATTGTAGTCCTCAGTGCTCCAACCATCAAACAGTATTCTCGGAACTGTAACAGTAACAACAAACCATTAGCGTTCTGGAGCCTTCAAGATGAGGATACCAAGTCAAATCATCTTTTTTACCATGTAGAACTGAAAACTTTGTTTTAAACATTTTAATGAACAATTATATTGGCTTAGTGTCTATATGAATAATTTATATTTGTTCATTGACTAAAACAGTTTACTTTCATTATAGTTACTTAAAACATGTATTTTACCTAGGCTAGTCTTGCGACCTTGTACAACATCAGTAATCCAGCCTGAACAAGAACAATGGAAACATTTAACAACACTTGGACAAGTTAATCACCTCTATTAAGAATAATAATAATAATAATTAAAAATAATAATTGTTACAATTTACTCAAGCTTATTTTGTTTAGATATGCTTTATAATTTATTCATGTTTTGAATAAATCTTGAAGTGATGCCCCTAAAAAATAATTTATAACATTCAATATGACTTCCGTCTGCAAACATAAAACATAAGTGGATATTTTCAATCTTGCAGTAGCTGCAGAAAAGACACTCGACCTTTATCCACATCATGAGTTCCTTGAATATAGAAAGCACCGCCAGGCTGACGTTTGATCTGAAGCCACACTGGTGAGACGTAATTAAACTTGGCACCAAAAAGTTTAGCTATATCATACCCATGATTGTTCCACTGAAATAAAAAGAACAATGTTATCAACATTGTATCACAAAAGAGATACAAGACACCGATAGCAAAGACAAACAGACACAAACACTCTTTTGTTCCCCTGGCAATCAAATCATTAAATAAGAACAATCTGATATAAACTTTGTCACATGTAAATTATGATTGAGTCTGGTGTGAATGTACACTTTGGTTTCTTATAGTTATAATGTTTTTTGTTTGGTGTAATGCACAAATTGTAAGACAAATTTCCATACGGACAATAAAGATTATTATTATTATTATAACATTGCCTATTTAATAGTTTAAAAGTTTTAGAACACTGTGTAAAATAAAAGATATACCAAAACAAGTTTTGAAAATAGGCAAATATAAGTTCTCTATACACACACAAATTTGTGTAGGCTTAGAAAGCATTAAGGTCATAGATTCTTCTTTAAAAGTTAATAACTTTCCCTTTTGTTTTCAAAACAGTGCAAGGTTGAAAGAAAAAGTATTTCATTTGAATGCTTCAACATGCTTCTATACTTAAAGTGAGATATTTTAAATTGAAACAAAACCTTAAAGTCCTAAAACTATTAAAAACTAATATTTCAAAGACAGAGGCTCATACGTTTCAACCAAATAAAAGCTGATGCAGACGATAATCACTAAAGATGATAAGAGAACAACTCCACACAAATACATACACATATATATATATATAGTTTTGAAACTTACCGGTGTAACGTATGCCAGCGTTTCACCTTCAAAATTTTTCACCTCCCTATCTCTGTCAAAGTATAAAGAATGCTCCCTGATGATGTCTCTAATGGATGGATTCACAGAGACAAGGCCTCTGTCTACAACATTCTTATCTGCTACTTCTACCTAGAAAATGTAAGGGAAAAAATGAGAAGCAGAATGGCAATAGAAATAAGGATGTGATGAAAAAAGGAAGCCAACACAATAGTCAGCCAATCTTTATTATCTTTGACAAAAGTTAACTGATAACCTTGTGTGTTCGTTTTAGACAAATAAGTCTCACAAGAAATCAAAAGAAGAACTACCATATAAATAAAAGCTTAAAAAATAAACAGCTAAATGTTACTAAATAAATATACTATTATTTTTAATTTATACTCAAACAAAAGTATGCTTATCTTAGCAAGCCAGACAAGGGGGGCCAGTTAATAATAATCAAACAAACAAAATTGTTGTGTAAATTATATTAACTTTAAGCAAACTTTAAGCAACATTTATTTATGATATAATCATTTCTATTATAATCTTGAATCTGTTTATCTTTTTTTAACCTATCTATAATTTAATTTTCTGAAGCTTGTGGAAGAAATTCTGTTTGTTAAAGTACTTTTTCAAAAATCTACCTTTGATTCTTTCTTTTTCTTTCCTCGTTGGCTTTTAGAGAGAGTACAATGAACAGTGTAGAAGCAAGAACAATAAAATATGAAGACAGCTAACTTCCAAAATGTAGTCATTTTAGTACTTGTATACTTTTCTGTAATAGATCTATTTGGTGTCAGTCAAGATATTAATGTTAACATAAAAAAGCTACAGTTCTATCTATTAAATTTAACAATGCAGTCCAATGAAATATTCCTTGTCCCAATGTTCTAAGTATTAGGTGTTGTTATTCAATGTCTCTAAAGGTGCAATGACACAGAGGCTAATACGAGGAAAGCACAAACAGGGATGACCTCGTATAGCTTGGCGCCACACTTTCATGAAGGGTCTCAGAGCAGTGGACACAAGGTATCAAGAGGCTTCAGACATTGCCAGAGACAGATGTTTATGGAGACAGCTTGCCGCTTAATGTGCATTATGGCACAGGAGTATCTAAGTCTAAGTAAGTCTAAGTCTAAAGGTGATCAGCAAGCACATCCAATTCAATTCCAAATTCTAACTCAAGCCCCCTTGATACTCATCATAAACCACTCAGCCACCCATCCCACTAGATCTCTAGTATAACTTTAACTAGATCTAGATTTTGGTTTAACATGTTTGTTTAACATTTTTCAGATTTTTCTTCAGAACTGAAGATTATTTTATTACAGCTTAAACCTCTCACAGGATTGCATGGGTCTGGGATGAAGGCTGGTAGAGTTTGAATTTTTATAATCAATAATCATGAATAATGCTTGGAAGCCCCGGACCCAGCTGGAAGAGCTCACAGCGCCACCCCCAGACCTCCTAGTAGTCCTAGCTGTCATAGTCATTGGTTATGTGATATTATTACTAATATTACCATTTGCATTATACAATAAAAATAATAATACATTACAATAAATAAATATTATAATAATATTTTTTTAATAATGCCATAATTACATTCAATGAAATTAATGAATGATAAATTTATCATTTTTATTATGATTCACGATTCACACACCTGGCTTTACTTTACTCTTTAGTTAGAGTCTAGTACTTTCAACTTTGTCTTTACACTTACAGTTTTGAGTTTACTACTTTTCTTTAGGCTAACCTTTAGGAGGGTTAGTTAGACTTAAGTAAGTTTAGTTTAGAGCCTTGTTGAAATTACAAGAATTTTGCAACCTTTTCAATTGTTTAAGAACAAAAAAAAAATTAGAACCAATGATCTACTTTCATATAGATCTATAGATGATAAAAAATATAGATCTAGAGATTCTAGATCTAGATGTAAGTGTATGTCTTAGTTTACGTTCGGCAGAGTTGCAGACGAAACGTAATGGTAATTATACAACCCTAATCTTTCGATGCACAAGAGGCCTTACAACCCACAGACCTATATATATTAGGTCTTTGACAAATCAAATAAAGCATTTCGCGATACATGCCAAGTGTGGGTAGGGAAGCGGACAATAAGTCAAATTTAAGAGTTTGTATTAGAAAATAAATTCGTCTATGCATTTTATTCATTCTTTACTACGTACATAATTACTTTACGAGCCTTGCGTGTAGCAAAGTCATACAGTAAAGCATAATAATTCTATTTCCTACATAGATCACGCTCAATAGCATGAATTACCAAATGTTTTAATCTATCTTTGAGAATTGTTGACCTCAAGTAATTCTTCATTAGTTTGAGGCGCGAGAAGCTTCTTTCACCAGATTACACAATTACGCTTATGCATAATGCCGTTTTCTTTCCTGGAATTTATACCCTGACTTGATCATCTTAGTGTCAGGGTATATTAGTAAATATATATAATTTATAATCCCAAATAATTATTAATACCATTGCCATTAATCTAAAATCTAATACCTGGACTAGGTCTAGTGACTAGATTTTGTATATGGTAAAATAGTATAAGGCCTACATTATACAAACCACTTATAAACTAGAAAAGATCTAGATTATCTAGAATAACCTAGATCTACTGACAAGACTAGATTAGGCTACTAATACACAAAAATGGTAATTCTAGATCTAATATCTTAACTGTAATTTACTCAATGCATTATGTGTCTAGTTATGGATACTTTAATGTTTCTGGTCCAAATCTTGGACCATTAAAAAATTGATCCTATATTTTCAATATCAAAATGAAATCTTAACATTTGAAGTTTTAGTAACTAAAAGGCTATTACACTGAAAAGGTCAATAATGTTTAAATAAATTTTTATGTATACAAAAAATTAAAACAACAATGTTTATAAAAAGAATATTATATATTACATTTAAAATAAGTGTATAAAACTCTGTATTCTTCATTAGTTTAAAGACAAATATTGCAATACACTTTAAGGTATTACCAAATAGTTTTAAAAATCTGAATTAAAATGTTATCTCCCCTGTTTACAAAATTAAAAGCTCCATTTACATCCCATATTGATGAAACTATAAAAAAAATCAAACAAAGCATTAGGGTTTATTAAAAGAAATTTCTATAAATCAAATAAGAACATAAAAATAAAATGTTATTTAACCTTGGCATAATATAATATGCATCCTCTTCTTGGGACCCGTCAACTCAAGAAAACATAAAGGAACAGGCAATGTCAAACGAGACTCTGACAATGACAGTTACGGTGAAATAATCTTGTGGGATTGTTAAGTTAAATACTTTCAATCAAGGGACGACCCTTGAAAATAACAATAACACCATGTATGTATGAAGTACTTACGTCATGTAAAGCTCCATACCAAAAGCGAAGATATAAAGTTGATACATCATGTCAAAGTTGTAGGTGTGCACGCTGGCTGTGGGAAAAAAAAGAACTACAACCTAATAACATAAGGATGAGGTAGAAATGATTGAATGGTGTTTGTTTCTTTAGCTTGCCATCCTTCAACCCAACCCAGAGATTCTTCAGTCATTGCAAAGCAATTTACAGCAGCTAATTCGCTGGAAATAAATTACTGCAACTAATTTACATCAAATAATTAATGCAACTAGTTTACAGCAAATATTTGACTGCAGCTAATTTACAGCCACTAATTTACTGGAACTAATTCACTGTAACAAATTTGCACCCACTTAATTACTGCACCAACTACAAATGTTTGTATAGATCTATACAGTTTCTATGGATTATAAACTCCCCAATCCTTTTTATAAAAACAATACATCCAGTCAGGTCATCAGCTTGTCAACTGTGGACTATATATAAAGTTACACGTCAATGTGGTCACTTAAATTAGTGGTCAATCTGTCACCAGTACTGTAACAATGTTAGGCGGATGAACATGCACATTCAAAATAACAACCTAGATTAAAGATAACTTAGGAGACCGTCAATTGTATTGATATTTGATAACAAAGTGTCTGGAATGACCTAATTTGTTTGGTAATGTCCACTAACAGATTTGACCAGACTGGGCTGTCAGCCACAACCGCAGAAACCAATTAGATAAAAGCTTTTACAAAACAAATTTTATTGTTCTCTGCTCTTCTCCTGAAGCTGCAGCAAGGCGAAAATCAAATCTGCTAAGACTAAGACAAAGACTATAAGACTAAGACTTTCTAAGACTATAAGACAAAGAGTGCTAGCAAAGATTTTGGGCCCAGTAAGGGCCCCAACTGGGCAAGCCCATGCTAACCATATGGGCCCCAAGTGGGGGATGAACATTGGCCCAAACGGGTGCCCTTAGGGCTGAGTCTGGGCTCAGTCAGGGGGGCCCAGAAAATCCCAGTGTTAAACCCTTGTGGGACCAGTAAGGGGAAGGGCTTGTGGGTCCCAACAGGGCAAGAGATACTTTGCCCTTTGGGGACAATTAATGAAAGCCCAATTAGGGCCCTTAAGGGTCAAGTCTGGGCTCAGTTAGGGGGCCCAGATGAAACCCAGACGGAACCCTCATGGGGCCGGTATGGACATTTGTTGTGATTACAAGGACTCTTTTCTCATGTAAAGAAAATACAACAGATTCATACACATAAATAGAACATACACAACATAAAGAGTTCATTCAGCGACTACACGCAGGCATCTTGTTCCTTTTCATGTTTCCTGAACGAAGAGTGGCGTTGATATAGTCTGACCGAGTAATGTACGAACGAGTTTTTGTACCGCTCTGTTCTTGTCTTGATTGACAGCAGTCGCCCTCTTCACGACGACTTGACGGAGTTATAGATCTACCGGGCCTAACTTTGTTCTGATAAGATCTGCAGCCGTTCTAGTAGTACTCTTGCCTTTCCAACAATGCTAAGCCGTGAAATACCTTACTAATTGTTACTATCAGAGCAGTCGGCTCTTTTTTTTTTTCTTATTTTGTAACACTGAGACCCAACACATGCTTTCCAAACTGAATTGTTTCTGCAGGAATTAGGAATACCAACTCTTCCGGCTTCTTTCCAGCATATAAGCTTGTCAGTGGCTGCTCTCAATTCCTTTAAAGAGGGCGTTTTATTTAATTCATCAATAACTACAAGTGTTGAGAATTGTTTTGTTTGTTTTATATGTTTCGGATGTTCCTTCAGAGTTGAAGATAATTACTTCCTAGTCCAAACCTCCCGCAGGACGACGGAGGATGGGAGCGGGCAGGGTTTGAACCAGGGACCATCGATGAATCTGAACGACAGTCCAGCGTACGATTTAGTAGAGTTTGCATAATGCTCTACCAATCGTTTGGCAACTGCCAAAACATGAACATGTCTTTGTAATCCTTCTTGCCAACCTCCAAATTATAAATACTTAAATAAATAAATAAATACTTTTAGGGTAAAAGAAAAATTACAAAGTTGCATTTTAGTTTTAAAAGTAATAACTTTCATTGATATAATTCTTAAATTAAGGAATTATGTAAGTCTATTCATTTTTTGTGTGTATAGGCTATTAGCTTTTTTTTTTTTTGACAACTTAGCATTTGTATTGCATTGACAATAGTTCAAAAGTGTGAAGCACTTGTCGTAACCTTCTACATGGGCATACAATTTGTAAAGCAGTTAAACATATTTCTTATGTTCTTAAATATTAAAACTTTAATACCAAAATAGTCTAGATAAAAGTACTCCAATGCTGTATTCTAATCACAGTTTGAGTGCTGGGACAAGTTCCAGAAAGCCCGTGGAGTCTGTGAGCGAACGAGGCGCCCTCACAGCATTTCTCCGTGGTGGAAGCTGTCCAGGCCTGAGCAAGCTATTATAGCACAGTGCAGGACAAGCAGATGTCCTGTTGGCTCAAAGGGGAAGAAGAGGAAACCGTGTTTCATATTCTTTTCGACTGCCCAGACTTGCTGATCAATCTTGACAGGCCTGGGAAGCCACAAGTTCTTGACCTGTATGACTACGCAAAACAGCAGGGTTTCTGTTCAGGGCTTTTGCAAGAGAGGATTTGAGCCTCTCTAGCCTTCACTCAAATGGAAATCGATGATGCTGAATCACAGTTTCTGGTAGAAGATAGGAATGACAAAAGATGTTGGGATGATGTAAAAACTAGGAACTTTTCAGCCTTGTATCTAACTAGGGCATCCTGGTTGACGACCCACTTTTAATAGGGATGTAACAAATTACATCTGTTTGGATACCTTCCAAGGGGCGTGGGTGGCTGAGTGGTTAAGCACATGGCTTCCAAACCAGGGGTCCTGGGCTCAAATCTTGGTAAAGACTGGGATTTTTAAGGCACCCCTGAGTTTACCCAGCTCTAATGGGCACCTGACTTTAGTTGGGGAAAGTAAAGGCGGTTGGTTGTGCTGGCCACATGACATCCAGCTTGTTAACCGCTTTCCAAAAGAAACAGATGACTTTAACATCATCTGCTGTATAGATCGCAAGGTCTGAAAGGGGAACTTTACTTTTTTTTTTTTAACCCTTCTGGATCCCTCTCCTACATAACAGCAGATAAGTTTTGACAGGCCGATGAAGGAGCCTAGAGTTCCAAAAGTCTACCACTCACCTCTTATTACACTGTTACTTTTATTGAAACATAATTTACTAATATTGACAAAATGAACAAAAAAACCCACAAGAGAAAAGTTGAATAAAATGTTTCATTTGTTTGAATATTTTTGTAACAGGATGAAAGCTTTATGCACCTACCAGAGTAAACAACTAGGTAGGTTACTTACACTGAAAGGACAAATCAACAATAACATCTCAGTGACTCTAACAGTGACACAACTTAAAAAAAAAAAAAAAAAGATGCATAATATTATTAGCATGTTGTTTTTTTTATACCAGCAAGCAATATTCTTTTTATATTCTTCATTCAAATAAAAAAAAATACCTTGTATTTTTCTTATGAAGTTTCATGCCATTTAATACAAACTTATTGTTGGTTAAATTCAGACCAACTAAGTTTTAAAATATTTTCAATTTTTATATCTACAGAACTAACAGAAAGTGATGTTATAATCTATATCAACCTGATCACTGTTAGCACATCAGACTAATAGTAGAATAAATACACCACTTGTTTTGTTAGTGACTCAAACTGAAACTGTGAAAAACAACGCTGAGAGTTAGGATGATAAATGTTAAAACCTAGAAGTGATCTAATTCAATTTTTAAAAAATTACTTCTATATAGTGCAACTTTTATATAGCGCTACTTTCATGCTTATAGCAGGTTCAGAGCCTGTGGGAGGGTGTATCTGGGAGAAAGTTTACTGTGGAGCCTTAAGGCGCTCAGTAAACACAAGTCTGCTTGAGTAGGGTGTTGAACCCAGGCCACCTCAAGCTGAAGTCAAGTGTACTTAGCCTCTTGGCCACACATCCCACACCATCCTGATTCAAACTACAAGTACTATCAAACTGTAATCATAGCTATCAGAAACTATCAAATTGTAATCATAGCTATCAGAATATTCTGGTCAGTTAATTTGTCTCAATGGACCACAAGGCAGAACCTGAGATATAAAAAAAAAAATCTAAAAACACAAAGTATTTTTCCTTCTCAAGAATAGAGGTGTAACCATAAATCCACTCTCATAAAAATAAACAAATTAATACTTTAAATTATCTACAAATAGACATGAGTTCTGACAGGTCCTGACAAAAATTATCACTTTGTTAAACTCTTTTTTTTCTAAAGACTTTTTATTATTTTTAAAAGCTATATACATATACTCTTATAATTCCTATTGTACTGTCTATGACTGGCGCAGACAATAACAAGAAAACATACATTCAACAGAAGAAAACAAAGGCTTTACTTGAGTCAAATGTTAACAAAATATCTCAGCTGGGTCAGCCAATTGTCTTGGCATTATTTCTATTTGTTACTAAACCTGTCAGTGATTTCAACTTCTTGATCATTTCAGATAACTTAAATTATCTTTTTCAAGAAAACATTTTTGGGGGGTTGTTCTACATTATTTTCAATAAGTGAATGATTTAGATGGGAACAATCTCCAAGTGCGTAAGAAGCAGATTGCTACAATTATGTACACAGCAATTTTGTTGTAAAGCATAATACATGATGAATTTATAAAAACATTTCAAGGGAATACAACCATGCTCAATATATTGAGAAAAAAATTGTTTCGTTCAATATTCATCCACAACACATTCAATGATTTCAAATCTGAAGTCTTTCTAGCATTATACTATAATTTCATTTCCATCTGTGGCGTTTCTCAGGCACTACTGCTTTGTTAATCCGAGACAGAAAATGGCCTCACATGCTGCATATTTTCTTCCATCTGGCACTGAAAGTTGATCTTTAACATGTTGGTGTGGACTGAAGAAAATAAAATTCATATTGAATGGATGTCAGTTAGACAGTGAAGATCTATCAAGAAAATCGAGGAGGCTGTAATGAATCTGTTGTTGGGTCCCGACCTCTGAATCTACGAAAGACTTCACTAGCAGGAACTCCACCACCTAAAGACAAAAATGTGTCTCTGAACCTGAATGGAAAAAAAGGAAAATGTTTTTTTCTATGAACTATTTTCAACCAAATATATATATAAAAGAATAGCTTTAACTCTTTCTCTCCTAAATGACGATACCAACGTTGATTCCACCAGAATGTGGTAAATAATTACGGAGAGAAAGAGTTAAAAGAGCAATATAAATGTATATCTATTTCTTTCTTCTATATTTACAGACATTAAGGTAGAAGTAAAGATATACAGATAAAAAGATCATGCCACGTGTCAGACTAGCTTAGACGTAGCATTACACAAAGTCATATAACAGCATTAGTTAGCATAGTCATGTGAAACACTGCACTCATCCTTAATCTTCAGAATCAAAAACATTGCTATTATTATTATTGTAATATCATTATGAATGACCTCTCGGACCTCATTTCGGTCAATAAGGCACTTTATGCACATGACCTCTTAATTTGAACTACAGAGAAATATCCAGCGCTGATTAGATCCAAATCAAACAGAGCCCTCACAACAATCTCCACGTTTTCAAAATTATGGAAAATGGAAATAAACAAAGAAAAGTCAGTTTATTCAATCTTTAGCCACAGCAACAAAATAGCAAAAAGAAACTACATCCTAAAAATAGACTTACAGCCAATAAATAAAGAAGAAAATCCAACATATCTTGGTGTAAAATTAGACCAAAGACTGAAATTTGTAATTAGGGAACACTACCCAAAAATAAGCACTTTGAAATAAGATAGACCTGTTAACTACCTCACCCTAAGGTCAATGTTAATCAACAACCACGAAGAGGAGTGGCTCAACCAATGGGCAAGAGGAAACACATGCAGAGCTATGTACAAAGAAATAAACAAGCCTAACAAACTGGACAGTATTATTTTCCTCTACAATCTTCCAACTAAGGACAGGACACACACCTCTGTTAAATGACCATCTCAAAAAAATTAATTCCACACAACTACCCCTTTGTAGACACTGCACCCACCCTTATGAAACCATAAACTATATCCTTTTTGAATGCCCTTCCTAATCCACCTTAGGCAGACCCTACTACCACTACAGCCAAACATAACCAACACCTTGTACGGCAGTGCTGAACAACTGAAGAAAACAGCACAATATTTTTCCTTTGCACAGTCTGCAAAAGAGCTGACAGCTCAGCAGCAAAAAGCTGGCTAGAAGAAGAATACAATAATATATGTTGATTGCTTCACTACAGCCCAACATAACCAACACCCTGTACGGCAGTGCTGAACAACTGAAGAAAACAGCATACTATTTTTCCTTGGCACAGTCTGCAAAAAAGCTGACAGCTCAGCAGCCAAAAGTTGGCTAGAAGAAGAATACAATAATATATGTTGATTGCTTTGAATTTTAAACAAAGTATTCAGAGTTGACTCGGCATATTTTAAATGTTCCTGGCCCAATGTTGGACCATTCAAAAATTTTCGTAACTTTTTTTCTATGAAAAAAAAAATTGTAACAGTTGAAGTTTTAGTAAGTAAAAGTCTACAAAACTGAAAAGGTCAATAATGTTTAAATAAATGTTTGTGTAAAAAAATAAAATAAAACAACGATTTGCATAAAAAGAAAATCTTATATCACATTTGAAATAAATGTATAAAGCTCTGTATTCTTCATTAATTGAAATACAAAAATATTAATACACTTCAGGGTATTACCAAATTGGTTATTAACATTTAAATTACAAAGTTATCTCCCCTGTTTATAAAAATTGAAAGCTCCTTTTCCATCCTACCAAACATTAAGGCAGTATTCATACAAACGATGCGATTATACTACTAAAGAAGCATAAAGGTGGTATTATACGATTCCTCTTATTAACATGCAAGCTCTACTTGGTAACTGGTTGGATCCTGAATATTGGACGGGCATTTGAAATCGGCTCTAACAATTTTCTTAGCAATTTGACAGTATAATTTAAGGAAAAAAAAAACAATTACATTATTAAACGTACATGGAAAACTCTGGATCTGACTGTTATAATTAAATTTAGCGATTTGGAACACCATTTAGCGGTTGTTCCAGCACTTGACTCAAATGTTTCTTTGTATTTAGAAAATAGTTGAATAATAAATAAACATCCATGAACATTTTGCCCACAGTCTTGTGTAGAAATGAGCTGGATTGTGGGATACTTTGCTACATTTCCAAGGCAACATTATGTTCTGGAAGATAATAGTCGGAACTACCGAAACCTGCCCTTGTGGAGCATCACCAGAGAATGCTGACCATGTCCTTCAAAGCTGCATACTATAACAAGAGGCCCGAACTAAACTCTGGCCCCAAAACTTTCCTAAAGAAGAAAAACTATACGGAGAACTGCCTGATCTGGAAACCACTGCACGTTCAACTCAGATACAGGATAACCGATCTGAACCCTCCAACATGTAAAATGAGAACGAAGAACAAGGGATGACAATGAAGACTTACAATCTTTGTCAGTATTTACTTGGCTTTAGCTAAGAAGATTGTTTTATACAACTTTTCAAATAAACTTGGAATGAGCAACCATGTAATGAATTTAGCAACATTGGCTTTTAAAATGGAATGGTTTAAAATCAAGAAAAAATAGTTTGCCTATGAGATCAAAGGCTGGCTGCATTAGTAAAATTATGTTTTACATTGCCTATTCCTAACTCCTCATAAAATTTGAGGTTTTCATGAAATATTTATTAAATAAATTATTTTTTTCTCCAATATTCCAACACGCAAAGAAATTATGAAAAGAAATTATTTAGTTTCAAATTTAAAACAAAAGAATTAAAAGAAAAATTAGTATCGATTAAAAAAAAAAAAAAAGAAGGAAAAAGAAACATTAAATATTTTTTAGAATCTAAATTATAATATAAAAATATGGCTCCTTTCTGTCTTGAAAGACTTTGGATGTGTCAAGATGAATCACTGGTTCTAGTTACTATTTGCTACTACAAAAAATAAAAACAACAAATCACCTTCTTCCCAAAGCTTTCATTTCCTTTTCATTGTTCAGTCCTGCCTCTTTGAAGGCAGCAAATAAATCAGCAGCTATCATCTGTTAAAGTAGAATGTAATACAAGAATACAATAAGTGGATGACAATTGAGCTTAAGGTATTAATGTGATCAAAGTTTTGAATAAAAATTAAGTAGAATTCCCCTTTCAGACCTTATTATCTCTGGGGCAGATGATGTAAAGGTCATCTGTTTCTGAGGCCCAGGTTAACGAGAGTGTTATGTGGCCAGCACAACGACCAAGTGCCTTTACTTTTCCCCAACGAATGTCAGGTACCCGTTAGAGCTGGGTAGACTCAGAGGCGCCCAAAGATCCCAAAATTAAAAAATCCCAGTCTTCACCTGGATTTGAGCTATCCCGACAAGACCAACGTCTAATCTTTCGACTCAGGACCGGACACAAAAGAGTGCGACAACACATGTACCGGAAGCTCAAAATTGGAACCAGTGAAATCTGCCCATGTGGAGTATCACCAGAGAATGCTGACCACGTCCTCCAAAACTGCTCTCTTTACCAAGAGGCCCGTATAAGACATTGGCCCCAAATCACCCCAATACAAAGAAAACTATATGGAGAGCTCCCTGATTTGGAAACCACTGCGCAGTTCATCTCATGTATTGGTCTAGTCATATGAACACTCCAACATAACAATGAGAACGATGAAGAAGAAGAAGAAACCAGGATTTGAACCCCTTCCTCCAGTTCAGAAGCTAAGCACTTTACAACTCAGCCACCGCCCCTGCGATAAAAGTTGTAGAAGACATTAAAAGTGATTTTTGGAACAGAGAAAAAAAAGCTTTTTGATTTGTTTTCTTCCATTAAACAACTGATCACTGTCATCTTGAGAAAATCTGTACACATCAAACTGAACTAAACTTGTAAACAATTAATTCCACCTGACTAAATGGATACTATGGGGGTCACTTACTTCAGACCACTTGTGGGAGTAGTAAGCAGCCGGATAGATCTCACAGAATATAGGAGTCATGGCACAGGGGAGGTTATCTTGTTCGTTGAATGGTACAGGCAAATAGGACTCCCAGAGTTGAAGCATTATGGTCTTCCACTGCGTCTGAGGTTTGCTGTAGAAAGTAAACATTAAACAAAACATTTTTATCATTTTTAATAATACAAAGACTATGTCAAAATGTCCAAAAAGATGGACAATTTAATATAAAAACAATAAAATCACTGATTTAAAGAAAAATCTATAACAATGTCAAACAGATACTGGTTACCTAATCAAAGTAGTTCATTTGTTATAGTAATTTCATAAAGAAAAGTCAATTTATTCACAAGTTATATCTTCTTATCTGTTTATGGGCCTGTGAAATGTTAAGCTTTTTAACTTGCATTTGCTCGCAAACATTCTTTTGCCTGTTATGAAATCTATTTATAAGCTAGTATATATTTTCAGAAATATTTATTTAGATTTTTTTTTTTCGAAGGTATTTTCCATCAGAAAAGAACAGGTTTTTTTTTTTCTATGACAATGTAGCATATGGAATGTAATCTTTAGTGTTATAGACTTGAAAGACATGAAGAGAAACTACGATGATAGGATTGGTCATTGTGCTGGCCTAGAAACAGATCCTCTGCCCTATAAATTGTGGCCTGAGGCCTGAATAGGTGCTTTACTTACAATAATAAGGTACAAACTATGTTTTCAAGTTTCTAGCAGCTAAAAAACTTAGTTGGTCCAAGTTTCTTATATTCATCTTGCATAAAACAAACACACATTTTAGCGCAGAGAGATAGCCACTAATAATTAAGCTATGTTTATAACACTAAAGATTTGGATGGCTGCCTTGTCATGTAGTACAGGCTCCAGACTATCATCACGATTATCCATGGTTTGAACCCTGCCCACCGCCATCCCCTCCTGATCTGCAGATGGCTTAAGTTAGGATGTAATAATTTAGTGGGATAGTTAAAAAAACAACAACATGTATGTAGTAAGTACTTACGTCATGTAAAGCTCCATATCAAAAGCGGAGATATAAAGTTGATACATCATGTCAAAGTTGTAAGTGTGAACACTGGCTGTGGGGGAAAAAAGAACAACAACCTAATAACATAAGGATGAGGTAGAAATGATTGAATGGTGTTTGTTTCTTTAGGCTATCCTTCAACCCTGAAATTCTTCAGTCACTACAAAGCAATCTACAGCAACTAATTTACAGCAGCTAATTCACTGCAAATAAATTACTGCAACTAATTCAAATCAAATAAATTACAGCAGCAAATTAATGCAGCTAATTTACAGCAACCAACTGACTGCAGCTAATTTACAGCTGCTAATTTACTGGAACTAATTCACTACATCTAATTTACATTAACTAATTTTCTGCAACTAATTTACAGAATTTACTGCTTCAACTACAAATGTTTATATAGATCTATACAGTTTCTATAGATTATAAACTCCCCAATCCTGTTTATAAAAACAATACACCCAGTCTGGTCATCAGCTTGTCAACACTGGACTACTGTTACATGTCAATGTGGTCACTTAGTGGTCTATCTGTCACCAATACTGTAACAGACAATGTTAGACTGATGAACAGGCACATTCAAAATAACAACCTAGATCAGGGATAAGCTTGACGCGTAGGACGTAATCATCATCTTTTTTGAAGTAACCTCTGTATTATATAAGATAAGATAAGTAAGGAGAGCTTTAAATGCTATTTCTTTAGTTATTCCCCTTCCAAAAAAAAAAAAAACATGGTATGATCTCTGACTATAGTAGCTAAAGTAGTGGTTGATATATTGAGCAAAAATTTAGAGTAAATAGATTTATATTTAAAAATAAGGAAAGTGTGTTTATATTTATGATATGAGGGAAACTGGAATTTAGCTCATTAAAAAAACTGTGAATTCAGTTTTTATCCTGAAGCTAATTTAATTAAAATTGATGGTTTTAAAGAAATAGTCAAAGGAAGAGATTTTATGGTTAATATAAAAAAAAAAAAGGCTGTCTGACTCTGCCAGCATATATACATATCTTAAGCATCTAAGGTAGTTTGAAGCTACATTGAAATACTTTTAGCAGTTCACAAGGGCAAGTTATTTGCATGGTTGCTAGAATATTTGCAATGAAACGCATCATGCAAATAAAACTGCACTAGCAGAATTATCTTTTAACTTGCTTGATTATTTAAAAACATATGTTACCTTTTAAAGTATTTGATAAGAGAGTGTCTGGAATGACCTCACTTGTTTGGTAATGTCCACTAACAGATTTGACCACACTGGGCTCTGTCAGCCATAACCGCAGAAACTTAGAACAGACCTGGACAGCATCCCACTCAATGTTCTTCTGACCAGAAATTTCACTGTATGGCACAGTTGTCAGCAGCTGTTGTAGACCATGGCCAAACTAGAAAAAGAATAATGCTTATTAATAACTTATCTTAAATTTAAGACCTCAAACATAGGAATAAAGTAAAAAGTTTCACTAATAATTATCATGAGCAATAGTCAACAGAGTGAGAAGTTGATTATGAGTAAGCCATTAAGGTTTGTTACCTCTTGAAACAAGTTTTGCACATCCTCAAACCTAAGAAGCACAGGATCAGAAGAAGTTGGGGGCCTAGGAATCTTCAGTGACAAGTAGGAATAGGGCCATAATTTCAACAAATCACTTTTTTCTGTGTATATAAATAGTAAAACATATTATAAGAATACTATATATCTATATATATATCTAATCTAATCTATCTCTCCAATCTTACAGCACAACAAAGTAATAGATGTATACCTCGACCAACATCCATATAGACAGAAGATGATTTCCCAGGCCTTGAAAATGGATCAAAGTAGAATGAACTTATGTGTTGACCTGAAAGTTAAAAATTGTTTGGAAATAAAACAATAAGTAGATTCTATATATAAATATGTTTTGCTACATTAGTTTACAAGTTAACACAAAGATTTAAATTAGTTGTCTTATAGAGGTAAAAGAAATCTTAAAAAGTAAAGTAAAGTTCCCCTTTCAGACCTTGTGGGCTATAAGGCAGATGATGTAAAGGTCATCTGTTTATGTGGCCTACGGTTAACGAGGGTGTCATGTAGTCAACACAACGACCAACCGCCTTTACTTTTCCTTAACTAATGTCAGATACACATTAGAACTGGGTGGACGTAGAGGCGCCCAAAGGTCCCGAAAAATAAAAATCCTAGTCTTCACCAGGATTTGAACCTGGGACCCCCCAGTTCAGAAGCCAAGTGCTTTACAGCTCAGCCACCATGCCTCCAAAAGAAATTAAAGTAAGGCCCAATAGAAAATCTGAAATGTGCAGTTATAGCCAGCTTTCAAAGTTCAACATCAATTTTTGTGTGAAAAGTTTTCCACAAATTTTTTACCCAAAACCTGCTTGAACAAAAAGCAGGACTGAAAGGCAAGGTCAGTTGTTGTTTTTTTAAAGCAAAAAAACATTTCTTTAGTTACAAATGTTCAGGATGTCTCGTGTTGAGCCGATTTGATATGATTTAATCTTTTAATGAACATTTAATAATCATCAGGTTTCTTAAGAGGTCATGGCAAGAGGGAGTCAATTTTATACAATTCTCTGGTCTTGGTTGTATGTCTAGTAAGCAATCAAGTTCTTAACTACCAATTACAATAGAGTTGAATAGAGCTGTTTGGACTAATATTGTAAAACATTCATAATAAACTAGAATTTTCAAATGAATTCCTCAGCCACCATTCAAAATACTTTTATTTGCTATCAACTCACCATTCTCATCCAAAATGTTAAAGAATCTAACATCAGAGTGCCACAGCTCAACATTTGGTGTTACCTCCTAGAAAATCAAATACAAACAACTATAAGTGCTGATGGATATCAGTGCATCTAGAACACCAGGTTAAATATACCTTCTTTAGAGTGTATGTATTGTACAAAAATGTCAGCCAACCAGCCACACAGTAATTGTACAAAAATGTCAGCCAACCAGCTACACAATAATTGTACAAAAATGTCAGCCAACCAGCTACACAATTATTGTACAAAAATGTCAGCCAATCAGCTACACAATATTTGTACAAAAATGTCAGCCAACCAGCTACACAATAATTGTACAAAAATGTCAGCCAACCAGCTACACAATAATTGTACAAAAATGTCAGCCAACCAGCTACACAATAATTAAGAAAAATTTGAAAAGAGCTAAAAAAATTTTTTTATTTGTGGAACATTTTTATCAATTTGTAGCATAATGTTATAAAAAATAATTTTATTAAATGAATATCGCTGTTCCACAAATGTCTTCCCAAAAAGTAGCCTGGCTCAAATATCACCTACCTCAAATGTAATGTGAAATAACTTTGTACAAAGGTCAAAAAGTCCTAGCAGCACAGTGTTCAAGGGGAAATACTCTGCAACTTTTTCTTTTGTTTGCCTAAAAAAACAAAAGATAAGAAATTAATCATGATTAGGACAGGTGATTCAAAGAGTGACTGAGATAGGTTAAAAAAAAAAATTAAGGTAAAAAGAGTTTTATTGCTTGTCTACTGTCTATCCAATGGTCAAGTTGAAATATTGTTGGTACATGATGTTATATAATACGTATAGGTAGATGCCTGTACCTGAACTGCCCCCATTCATAATATCAAAGAATTCTATTTGTGCAATGAGTCTTTCAAATGTGTATGATTAAACACCTTTTATCATTGCTCCTGTGATGTTATTCCTACATTTCACCGACTAGTTGAGTTAATATTACTTGGTAGGTCTAGGTTTTACTTTGCATATATATATATATAAAACTCAATTTGACATCAAATGCTTAGGCAACCATTAAAACCAAATAAAAATTATAACAAGCTTCATAGCTTTTTGAAAAAAATATTTTTTTTTTAAATCACGTTACTTTAACCATTACAACAAATTAATACCAGGAAGTAAATCTTCTTAAGACATCAAGGATCTGCTTTTAATAAACAATTATAGATCAGGGAGTTTAAACGTACCCAAAGAGGTGTTCTTTTTGTCGTCTCTGCCAGTAACTGAGATCCCACATCTCCAGCTTATGTTTGAAACCCTCTGAATTAGCAAACTTCTGAAGCTGAGCCATTTCTTCCCACAGCACAGGAGCAAACCTTCCCCTAAGTCTAAAGATAAAAGCACATAAACATGTATTAAAATAAAAACAAAAAATATTTCAGAATTTATACCAAAAACCCTTTCATCTGTCCATCTTACTGCTTTGTCTGAAGCAGATCACTTGATAGTCATGTTAAAAAAGACAAGAATTACAATAAGTTGAGCTCCGAATTCAATATCACAGGAAAGTGTTTTTGATCTATGAGCTTCTTGTAATGATAGAGATTCTGAATAACATTTCTTTACTTCTGTTCCATTCTCTTTTCTTCTTAAACATATTCTTTACACTTTACTCTTTGGCTACTATATCTATATCATCTAAAGTATCTTCCTACTTAAATATTGTCTTATTTAAATGAATGTGACTTTTTGTATGGATGACTCCACTTGATCTTTCGAATGGATCAATGTTGTTATTTGTGAGAATGACCAGTGTAAGCCAAGCAGCCCAGTACTGTAGTGGGTGGCTAGAGTGTAGGCTGATGTTGTATGTTGGTCTTATTTTTGACGCTAGATGTTTCAAAACCATTCTTATTTAGGGTTCTGTCCCCTTTTAGTGAGGCCAGTGCTGAAGTGACTTTAGAACTGTTGTAGTACATGTATTGATGATTAGAGATACATCAAGTGTTGGACAGAATGGGGAAAGAATCTAGATCTAGTATCTTTTTCAAGACTCTTCCTTTTCTACATCACCAACAAGGAGTCTGGGAGGATGCCTGATTGAGGTCATCAATTTGAAATATAATACTATTTTGTACATTTCATTATTTATCATTACTGTGTTATACGATACTTTACTTTTTTTTTCTTTCATGTAAATAAACACTTTAATGTTATGTACATATAAAAACTCTCTAGGTGTCACTTTATTGTATTAGTTTCTTGACAACATAATCATCCTATCTAACATCATTTATGGGCAATATAACCATCTATATCACCTAACTAGGTTTTAGTTTAGTCAAAATCACTACCACAACCTTACAGAAACTTGAAATCAAATGTTCATTATAAAACTTATATTAGCAATCTTACGTTTCAATCATACTGAGGACATTTTCTGCCGAGTTAGCCATCTTGGTTTCCATGGACATTTCCACAAAATGTGCATATCCTAGCATCTGCGCTAAGTCTTGTCTGGAACAAAGCCAAAGGGAACAAGTCTATAACAATTCAGTGGAAAAGTTTTCAGCAGCAAAAACTATTTAATTGCTTTGAAAATCATTGAAAAGATCACAACTTGAACAATAAACTACAGAATGTCTTAGCTGCCCTTTTAGCGGGTGCAGTAAAATACTACAGACATAAACAAAAAATACTGCAAAGACACAGATGGATGAAGGTTATTATTAGTTAAGTATTGATTCAGAGAATGTGAGCTTATCAAGGACCAGAACATTACAGACTTAGGTGTTAAATACTTTTTATTTTACTTTTGAACAAAAAGAAATATTTAAAAAATAAGGCATTATAATGATGCAAGTAAAAGGCTGAATGTATAGAGGCTCAAGCTAATGTCTCATTTCAGCCTACCTGTGTGATCTCAACTGTTCTATTAGTTTATTGTTGTTTAAAAACTTTGTGGAGTAGATGACAGACGCTCTGTTGTGGTACGCATACCACAGGTTCCACCGAGTCATCCTGTCGCTGCAGTATGTCATCATAGTCTGGTAGTTGGCTGGTTGAAGGGTTGCCCTCCAAGGTCCTCCAGTCGGATTGTCCCTGAAATTACATTTAACAGTCTCAAATTAACAGAAAATATGTAGCAAATAAAACAAGCGATCATTAGAAAATGAAAATGTCTGAAAGATATTTACATAAAAGCAAAATAAAATTTGCTAGCCAGGAATGTTGCTATTTTTGTCAAGCACATAATCAGAGCATTTTTCATAAGTACACATAGGTGCCCAATGTTAATCTTAAACAGGTGGCTGCTATGAGTGCAAAGATAAGTGAGATCCAGAGAAAACCTGTTCAATTTTTCTGGATTATGTTCTCAGCATAGATAATGTTACACACAAATTTTTTTTTTGTTACTGATGGGCATTGACAAAATACTAGATTTTGTAAGGCCAAACATCCAGAATACCAATTAAAAGATGAAATAATTAGATTGTGGGGGCGAGGTGGCTGAGTCGTTAAGCGCTTGGCTTCCAAAACTGGGGTGCTGGGTCGAATCTCTGTGAAGACTGGGGTTTTGAATTTGCGAAATTTTTAGGGCGCCCAACTCTAATGGGTACCTGACGATGAAAGTAAAAGTGGTTGTTCGTTAAACTGGCCACATGACACTCTGCTCGTTAACCATTGGCCAAAGAAACAGATGACCGTAACATTATATGCCCCACAGATTGTAACTTTGTTTTCCCTTTGGAACTTTAAGAGAGAAATATCACAGCAAAAAAAAATTGGAATATTCTTTGAAATGACCTAATTTCTTGATCCAGCAAGTGTCACATTTCACTTACCTATCTCTAGACATCTGGACAAGTAGCGGCCAAGGCATTTCTTCAAGATGTTTATAATCTGTGACATCATGTGTGAACATTTCAGTACAAATACGAACTTTGTTTCTGTCAAAAGAATAACAAAAATTTTTTTCAGTCCAGCAATTCAAACTTACCCACTAAGTAAATTAATAACAAATAAATACTTCCCACTAAGTAATCTAATTTATGTTGTATTTATTATAAATTCAATATTCTTAGCAAAATATTTTAATCCTGAACTGAATGAAGCAAGAGCCACTGGATATTTTTTAAGCTTAAATGTTTTAAAATGCAATTTACCTAAAATTATTGCTTTCTTGTGTTATAAGTTTTACCAGCTCAAGCAGACGAGCTCTGTCTGCCGATGGTAGATCCATTCCATTCAGTTTCCCTTCCAGAAGATATAGATCCACCAACCTTCTCTGATACTCATTCAGATTGACATTAGCATCAAGCTCCTAAAAAAAAAAAGGCAAATAGTGAATTACTCGTCTTAATTGTTACATTATCATTCTACTAATTACACCTGGAAATGCAAAAATTTGAACAGGTAGCTAGAATTTCTATCTGCATTTTAGGGACATCATGGCAGAGTGGGACAGTGTTTGGCTTTCAAATTTGGGAGTCAATAGCTCTAATTCATGTGAAGAATGGAATAGTGGGTTCTAGGCTATTTAGGACATCCACCCAATGAGTACCTGATAGCCACATGACACCTTCAAAAACAGAAACAGGTGATGTGTTATGTTATCTGTCCTCGCGGACTGCAAGGTTTTTTGGGAAAGGGAAATTTACTTTTTCTTTCATTTGGATTTCACAGGCGGTTCAAGAAAATATGTAAATGATAGCAATTTGATAAAATGACTGATAATAACAATAGTAATATTAATAAGGCTTTTTTTTTCGAGTGTGAAGATTAATAAGAGTACATTATTTCATGTGGCTATGCAGTCCCAGCTGCGACCTACATATTTTGCTACATTCAGCTAATTAATATAACATATTATGATATTATACTATCAAAACTAACCAAACAATAACAAACGACATCAAATCTGTAACACACTAAGGGAGAAAGAGTATTATAAAATAAAAAATAACTAACTAGTCTTGATAAATGTTGGCAGACTTTTCTAATTTAAAAAAAAAAAACATTACAAACGAACACGCTTTTTTATCAGGAGAAAAAAGTATTAAGAAAAAAAGGACTGTGTCAAACAGTTTGTATTGTGCTACTTACTTTAAAGGAATAATAAAGTGTTTCATTAACCCATCGTTCATTTTTAGCTCTTTCTATTTGCGGGTTGACCTAAGACAGAATGAAAGGATAAACAGAACAATCAATAAGCATTTATTTCTCTCAAAGAAATAATTAAAACTTATTTAGTCGTAATGCTAAACATCTTTCATCAAAATCAAACAACAGAAAAAGGTCAAGTTGATACACTACCCGTGAAAATGCTTTGTTATATTTCTCCTCTGGTGAGACATAACTCAAATTTTTGACTGTTGACCAGGCTGTATTTAGCGGTACAGAGGTTTCTTCTATTAAATTGTAAACATTTTCAAATGTTTTCCCTGTTTTCATTTCTGAGGAAAATTAAAATGTCTTTATGTAAAGAAATGCGAGAAAAAAAGACAAACATTTTAGAAAAAAGAAATAAGCTTCTTTAACTCTTTCTCTCCTGATTGACAATACCATTGTTGATTTGACTACTCTAAACTATTTTTTTGGTTATATAAACATTAATTTGTGTTATATAAAAAGAGCATGCATTCCCATTTATTTCTATACTAAATAAAATATTTTCTGACAACAAATTTATTGAAGTTTTATCATAACAAGGAAGTGAACTGCAAATTAGATAAATGATTAATTCTGTCGGATCATGGGAAATAATTACGAAGAGAAAGAGTTAAAGAAGAAAGACATCACTGTTTCTTTATCCCTAAAATATGTCTTTAAGAAAATCTCATTTATACATGGTTCAACTACTAAGTCTAATATTTAGAAATTAGGCTAAAAAAATAACAAAAAAAAAATCAAACTTGTTATAATGTTTAAAAAAAAAGGTCAATCACTACCTTTAATATTTTCAACATGATTTTCTAGCTTGGTCTCAAACTCAATAGCTAGCTTGGCACATGCTGACACACACAGCTCTGGTGTGATCTGAGAGAACTGTGGCAGTTGGTCTACCCTCATGACAGCATTTGTTTCTGCTGTGTCTGGTGGTACTTCTGGTAACCTAGAACAATATCATACAGTCAGTCAAAAAAATGTTTAAGTTTATGTCTGGGGATAAGTCTTTCTAGCTAGGTGAAAAAACCCGAAGTGCAAAAGTAAAAAATGAAAGATAATTTTGAGATCACACTTTTTGTGTTTTTTTCACACAGGCTGTACTTGGAAATAGATTATACTTTATGAATGAATGAAAGAGGTTTTCAAGGAGTGTTATCACTTCTTTAGACAATGGCATTTATGATACTTAATGAGAAATTTTTTATAAAGTTAATTAAGTTTTTTAAATTTATTATATGAAAAATACCCTTATATGTTTTTACCAATACAGGCCAGGAAAATCGTGAGACAATAATTTTTTTGTTCCAGTTAGATATTATGCCTGACATAATTCTACCAAATTTTATCGCAATATCTTATGCTTTGATTACAAAGTTTAAAAATACAATTAACATTGAACCCTGTGGAAATTTCAGGTTTTGAGATAGTCTTTATAAAAAGTATTTGATTAAAAAAAAACATGTCAGCAGCCTTGTAAAGCCTAATATTCTGCATATATATTAATATAGTTTTTTATAATAAAAATACTCGCACAAGTCTATATGGGCATTTTAAAAAAAATTGTTACAGATTATTTTGTTCACATTTTTTAAATATTTTATTTTCTGCCAGCACAATGCCATTTCGTCGACAGGGTTGTAGTCTAGACTATTCCTGTATAGTAAGTAACCTAGATATCTAGAATCTTTTGAATTGATAGTGCTTCATATAGATCTATTTTTTGTTTATTAAAATGAATGCGGGAATCAGGAATTCTTTATTTGCATTCAACTTTTTTAAGCTTCACAATAATTAATTTCTACTAATGAACTTATAAAAAAAAAAAGTCATATTGGTGTAGTAGCAGCTAACTGACTGTACCAACACATCACTTCTTTATTTCTTGACTAAATCTAATTGCTATCAAGAACCAATCAACTATAGATCAGATCTGGGCACAATGTGTTCACCCCACCTTTTCTGTTCCCCTCCCCCCTCCATAGGATGGCTTAGCCTTTAGCGTAACCTCCTTGACTGCTCGTAAGCTATTCTAAGAGAGGGGGAAAAAAAGGATACAAAATGTGTAACGCGACGGGTTAAATTCATATTTGCGTACTTGGTACTGGCTGTCATTTTTGGGAGATTTTTTTAAATTTTGCGTAATACAACGAATACGCTTTTTGCATAACGGTAGGCGAGTCTGCAAGTTAGTAAGTCATTAAGTTAAGTTGAGTTAAAGTCACAGAAAGTTTGGGAATTTGAGTGAGAAAGTGTCTTAAACTTAAGACTAGATCTAGATCTAATTAGACCGACTAAGTTTTAAAATAAGTGAGTTCACAGTTACTCAGAGTCAGAGTCTCAGTCACTCAGTCCTCAGTGAGTTAGTCGCCATCGAGAGCTGTATTAGATCTGGATTCTAGAGAACTACACATTAAAGATAGGAAGAGCAATATATAGAAGATGAAGCTAGATCTACGCACAAAACATAATATGAAGTTCTCGATGACAGTCGGGCAGGTTTCCATAAATGAGAAGATAGGCATTGTGCACAAAATCGACCTCTAGCAAATGCTGCAGCCATTGTTGTTTGGAGTGGCTTCCCTTAGAGAAGCCTGGTTATAATAAAAACTTTAACTTTTAATTTTGTTTTTCTCGATCCTAAATCTAGAATCCTATCATTATCATTCTGAGATCTAGATCTAGAAAATAATTTCAGTTCATCAAGAATTTTCAACTTTTTTTTTCAATGAATATTATCACACTATTAGAGCAGGGAATGGGTTGCCTGAGCTAGCCAGGAAAACCAGTGACTTGGCAGAATTTAAGTCATTGGTTAATATGCATGACTAAATGCATGACGCGTAGGACGTAATCATCTTCTTTTTTGAAGTAACGTCTGTATTATATAAGATAAGATAAGATAAGACTACGACCTGACTTAGAATTTATTAAGAACATAGATAGATGTATCTAGAATAGTGGGTGACGACGCGACATTGACATTATTGATTTATTCGTTCGACAAATTACAGTCGGTGTGGCTGTAGATCTACACCTTTACCGGCATTTGCTTTTAGGAGATGGGAACACATCTTTTTAAAGCATCGTAAATAGTTTAAATCTCAATAGTACGTAGATCTTGCGGCCTGGTCGTGCGGTTTGGGGGCTGGACTGTCGTTTGGATTTATCGATGGTCCCGGGTTCAAACCCTTCCCGCTCCCATCCCCCGTCGTCCTGCGAGAGGTTTGGACTAGGAAGTAAACTATCTTCAACTCTGAATGAACATCCGAAACATGTAAAAACATTTTACAAACAAACAAAACATCTTAGTAGATTCTGTACACCGGAGATAAAAATCCTAACTTCACATACTAAGGGAGGTAATTATAAGATTTTAAAGCTATGATATTTTATTAGGTGTTTTCCCTTTTTTTTTCTTCATATGCTCCATTTTGAGATGACCGTTTCTAAACTTCACATACCTTACATGGTACTTCTCTTTTATAGGTTCCACGACAAATCATTCATAGACATTTCATAAACTGACAAATCATGCACAATTCGTTCCCCCGACAACTGGTTCATGGACAACTTATTCACCGACATGTGGTTCATGACAAATCATTCATATGACAAATTATACACTGGATATGTGGGGTGAACGAATTGTCGGGTGAACGAATAGTCGTGAATTTCTTCTTCTTCTTCTTCGTTCTCATTGTCATGTTGGAGCGTTCAGATGACTAGACCAATACATGAGATGAACTGCGCAGTGGTTTCCAAATCAGGGAGCTCTCCATATAGTTTTCTTTCTATTGGGGTGTTTTGGGGCCAGTGTCTTATACAGGCCTCTTGGCAAAGAGAGCAGTTTTGGAGGACGTGGTCGGCATTCTCTGGTGACACTCCACATGTGCAGATTTCACTGGTTCCAATTTTGAGCTTCCGGTACATGTGTTGTCGCATTCTGTTGTGTCCGGTCCTGAGTCGAAAGATTAGACGTTGATCTTGTCGGGATAGCTTATAGTATGCGTCAACTTTCTTGTGATTTGGATGAGAGCTCGTTCATTTCTCATTTATTTTATTTACAATAGTCGTGAACGATTTGTTGGTGAACGAAATGTCTGCGAATGATTTGTCGTGTCCCATTTAGGCCTATATATTACAGAAGTTCCCATTTCAGACATTGCGATGTATAGGGCAGATGATGTAAAGGTCATCTGTTTCTGTGGTCCACGGTTAATGATGGTACCATCCCAAGGACCAACCACCTTTACTTTTCCCCAACAAATGTCATGTGGTGGACTCAGAGGCATCCAAAGATCCCAAAAACTACAACTCCTTCATGAGGATTCGAACCCGGGACCGCCGGTTTGGAAGTCAAGCGCTTAACCATTCAGCCACCACGTCTTAATATTACAGTAGGGCGTCGGTTATTCGGAACGGCATATATCCTGATTTCCTTTTTTTTTGTCATTAATTAAGATCAGCGATTATTTTTCGCAATAATGATAGACTATTACGTGGGTCTTAAGCACTTTGTTCCCCTATACATTTTACTTGAATTTTATGTAAGGCACGATACCCTCGGATACATTTTCTTAATATTGTTGGTGAGATGGACCGTTTATAATACTCCGCAATCGGTTATCCGGACTATCGATTATCCGGACGACCTTCTACTGAACATTAATTTGAATTTAGGCCATTTGATGGGAAATTTTCTTTTTTTATCAAAATTATCACTAGCCTACACTTATTTCACATCAACGCTCATAAAATAAGACGACTTTCCAATGTCATTATAACCTCATTTCTTTAACTATCGATATGTAAAAACAACATTTGGTTGATGAAAAATTGGAATATTATGTAGCAACAAATGGAGTCAGAGTAAAAGTAAAGTAACAACAAATGGAGTCAGAGTAAAAGTGAAGTAGCAACAAATGGAGTCAGAGTAAAAGTGAAGTAACAACAAATGGAGTCAGAGTAAAAGTAAAGTAACAACAAATGGAGTCAGAGTAAAAGTGAAGTAGCAACAAATGGAGTCAGAGTAAAAGTGAAGTAACAACAAATGGAGTCAGAGTAAAAGTAAAGTAACAACAAATGGAGTCAGAGTAAAAGTAAAGTAACAACAAATGGAGTCAGAGTAAAAGTAAAGTAACAACAAATGGAGTCAGAGTAAAAGTAAAGTAGCAACAAATGGAGTCAGAGTAAAAGTGAAGTAGCAACAAATGGAGTCAGAGTAAAAGTAAAGTAACATCAAATGGAGTCAGAGTAAAAGTGAAGTAACAACAAATGGAGTCAGAGTAAAAGTAAAGTAACAACAAATGGAGTCAGAGTAAAAGTAAAGTAACAACAAATGGAGTCAGAGTAGAAGTAACAACAAATGGAGTCAGAGTAAAAGTGAAGTAGCAACAAATGGAGTCAGAGTAAAAGTAAAGTAACAACAAATGGAGTCAGAGTAAAAGTGAAGTAGCAACAAATGGAGTCAGAGTAAAAGTGAAGTAACAACAAATGGAGTCAGAGTAAAAGTAAAGTAACAACAAATGGAGTCAGAGTAAAAGTGAAGTAGCAACAAATGGAGTCAGAGTAAAAGTGAAGTAACAACAAATGGAGTCAGAGTAAAAGTAAAGTAACAACAAATGGAGTCAGAGTAAAAGTAAAGTAACAACAAATGGAGTCAGAGTAAAAGTAAAGTAACAACAAATGGAGTCAGAGTAAAAGTAAAGTAGCAACAAATGGAGTCAGAGTAAAAGTGAAGTAGCAACAAATGGAGTCAGAGTAAAAGTAAAGTAACATCAAATGGAGTCAGAGTAAAAGTGAAGTAACAACAAATGGAGTCAGAGTAAAAGTAAAGTAACAACAAATGGAGTCAGAGTAAAAGTCAAGTAACAACAAATGGAGTCAGAGTAAAAGTAAAGTAACAACAAATAAAGTCAGAGTAAAAGTGAAGTAACAATAAATGGAGTCAGAGTAGAAGTGAACACGTCTTATCAAGAAGTGAACAAGCCTATCGAAAGTTCTAAAGGGTGGAGAGAGAGGAGAGGGGGGGGGGGTAGACACAGTCAGTTAGACCAGCTGAAGCCAAAGTAACATAAAGACCTATTATGCTGAATACCATCGTTAAGGATGCTACCATAAAAAAAGGAGATAAGCAATTTTGATGACGATGAAAAAAAAATGATTTAAAAAAAAAAGATATCAAAGCTAGCCTTAAAATTGAATGACAAATTCGATAAAGTAGAAAAACATTTTGTTTTAAATTGCGAAATCGAAATTTTATTTTTCTGTTAAAAAAAAGGAAGCTACTTTTTTATCTACCTTAAAGCCACAAAGCTTGCAACGGCATTAGGGATTCATGCTTAGCGCTTTTAAAATCTTAAAAATCCACCTCTCTCTCTCTCTCTCTCTCTCTCAAGATTTATGTATGTCCTTTATTTCTTTAATATCTTCATAAAAATCGGAGTCCCTGACAGACATATCTCTCTCTTCAAATCCTATCCCCACAGTTACACGAAGACAATACTCTGTCGTAAGGTCAGGTTACACCGACTCGCAACACGGCGGCTAGCTAAAGTTATTAAAGTTATGTTCTAATGTTTCCTTTCGGTATTTTCTTGCCCCTCCCCCCCCCCCCCACTTGGCTTCATTTCCCTCAATTCTTCGACTCATTAATTCAGCAGACGAACTTCGCAGACGAATACAGGTGTACATTAGACAAAAAAAATGATAACAATTTTATAGAGTTGTTAAGAAGTTTTGTGTAGAGGCTAGGTGTTGCCTTCCGTTGCCCCTGGGGCTTAAAATGTACATATTGGATAACACTGCATTACTATAGAAAATCAAGGATAAAAATTAGACAAGCATAAACATATATTATATATAAACAAATAATTGAGATACATTCAGGCGACGGATTTTTTTTTTATTAAATTAAAAAAAAATAATTAAATTTGAAAACGTGAAAGAGTTATTTCCAAGCTACATTTATAAATATGTGAGTGTATGTGGGTGTATAGAAGCACCAGATCTAGCCTAGTAGAGACCTATATTTAAAAAAAAAAAGAAGCTATTATTTCTGTCGTCTGCTTCAACTATCTCCCGTCAAGTGTGATAATATAAAAAACCTGGCTTAAAGTGATTAGCAGACGTGAAACAGTTCGAGTCTGAGTGTGACAATAAAAAAAAAATATGTCTAGTCCCGAGTTTAAGACCTGCTCTGCCGAACTGCAAAAAGTTTTGACTACAACATAGTAACATCAATTTTCAAAGTAACGTCGGAAAGTCCTACAAAGAGAGCATTTTCAACCAATAATCTTGCAGTTTGTTGCTAAATGAAATGCCTTGAGTTTTATTTCACATTTCTTATTCACACCTTTCCTAGTCCGTTCACAAATTATTTCCTTAATTCTTAATTCCAATGGAAGAACTAGATCAGATGCAGTTTTTTTTTTTTTTGGTAGGCTGTGGACCGATTTGTTATAAGATCAAATATTTTGCATAAAGAGTGTTCGTTCTTTTTCATATAGATTACTGACGACCTATTTTCAAATAATTACATTTTTTTAAATATTTGGAAATATTATGATAAAAATATCAAATTTTAAGCTATAAACGAATTATTTTTGAAAAAAAAAACATACGAAGGACGTTCCAATAGATCAAAAGTTTTAAATTCATCTCTGGCTTTAGATCATATTGAAAGAACTGGCCCGAAAGAAGATGGAACCAAGGATATTCACGTTATTAACACGACATTGTAATACTGTCGTTTATACCGAAGTACACGCGTACAATGTGCGAAATTTCAGCTCAGGATGAGTGATCCAAATGTGTTTTATTTTTGGTTTCGAGATTTTGACTTCTGGCTTTGATTATGAAGAAATTATGAGCTATAGTAGGAATACGTTAATATGGTTTTGAAAATATATCAATTATCAATACTTCCATTTTCTCTACACCGGATACGCCAAAAAAAATACTATTTATAGAACTATTTCTTCTCTATGAAAACCTCCAATTGACTCCAATGCATTTAAAACATAGATCGTATTCGTAAGGATACCCAATATTACTTCGTACTCAATTATTAAATTAGTAGGCCTACACTGTTTAGAATATGTTTCGATGATTAAGAATTCCTTTTTTTTTTTTACATCAGATATAAAAAAAAAATAACACACAAAACTTGCTATTTATAGATTTGCCACCTTTTTATGAAAACTCCATTGCATTTAAAACATATAGATCGTATTCGTTAGGATAGCCAACGTTGCCTCCCCCTGCTTGCCAACCACTACATTTCTCTGACAACACTTTTCTCAACTCTAGTACAACGAAACAAAACCTTCAGTAAACATTTCTTTTTTTCACTTCACAGTTACTCTCGCCGAATTTTATTTTTTACAAAACCCAATTATAATCTCTAAGCCAATGCTCCATCAATGTCAGCAACTGCTTGTGAGAAACATTGTTTCGTAGAGTGCGTCGCTTCGATACAGATCCATGTTTTGTATTCGTACAAAAATACCGCCCACCCCCATTATTTTTTTTGACTTGGAGATCATGGCAATGAGTCACTGATTTTTGTTTGAAATTTGAGGCGCAATTTTTTTTTCAATTGAAAAGTAATATTTTTAAAACAGTTTTTCTCTGCTATTAGTTTCATTGTGACTTGAGCGCGTCTCAAATTAGCAGACGACTTTTGTGTGAATAGTATATATGCTACACATTCTATTCAGAAACAGATGACCTTATAGTACTCTTATAGATAGCGAGTTTTATAGTTGTGCAGTATATTTTGTAATATATACTACCGCATATATAAATATATATAAGGACTTTTATTCTGCATGCGTTTATATTTTATTTTAGTTATAAGAAAGGTTGGCAAAATCTGAATATAAACCCAAAAAAATAATGACGAATCTTGTTGAAGTAGTGCGCATTGTCTAATAATCTTTTGCGAAGACTTTTTCATTACAATGAAAGCTGTATAAAGCTGTATAAAGATAATTTTTACATCAACTCATCCTACTTGATGATTTCAAGAGAAGAACTCTTTTTTTTTTTCGGACCGCTCTTTTTCTCTTATACAAAAAAAAAGTTTTACAAATATGACGTCACCAAAGGTTATAACGAAACAAAACAAAAAAGTATAACAAAACAAGGGGGGGGGGGTGTACTGATTACGTCTTGTCAATTTTTATTTCTTTATCCGTGGAGTATCTAGGTCTCAGATCTATGTCTCATATCTATGTCTCGGATCTATGTCTCGGATCTATATCTCGGATCTATGTCTCAGATCTATGTGTCAGATCTAGGCCTATGTCTCAGATCTATGCCTCAGATCTATGTGTCAAATCTTTGTGTCAGATCTATGTCTCAGATCTATGTCTCAGATCTATGTCTCAGATCTAGGTCTCAGATCTGTGTCTCAGATCTATGTCTCAGATCTATGTCTCACATTGCAAGGTCTGAAAGGGAAACTTTATTATTTTTTTTTTGGTTATCTATGTTATTATCTATCTATTATCTAAGGTAAAAAAAATTAATTGAGATCAAAACAGCAGCTCTTTATTTCAGTTTCACCGTTACTATGTCTCCCTGTTACAACCCTTGTCATCGATTCACTTGACTTAAAGACGATTTCTGTTGTAACCCCTGCAAAACTTTATTCAATGTTTCATTTCGCTGGAAAAAGACTTGTGAAAAATGATGTTTTATTTATTTTGGTATCAACATTTGAAGAAGTTATAAAATTACGGATTAGTTTTACTTAAAGGAAAAAAAAAAACAAGATGTCTTTGACTGACTAGCTTTGTAAAGGCATTTAGTTTATATTTCTATTTTTACAAAGCTTATATTTACTCTGTCTGTCTGTCTGTCTGTCTGGTAAAATATTCTCGGATCAAATTAAAATTTTGCACAATTATTTTTTTTTGGCATAGAAGTCATGAATCAGTAAAAAAAAAGAAAAATATAACCAGTTAGTCAATTAATCACTCGTAATTAATTTTTTTTTATACCAAATATGGAACTCAATCCTTCATGATTCAAAGATACTGCTAAATATGTAGGTTTTCGTCCCTTTAGATAATTGAACACTTTATTTCTCCCACCCCTTACTCGGATGAAGTTGTTTGTTTTCTTTGTAAGTTGAAACTAAACAAATATTAATTGTACCTGATACTTTGTGGATCGATTAAGAAATTAACCAAATTGGTACTAAAGTATTTTTTTTGATTTAAAAAGGGTGTCATGTCGCCGATACTTGTCATAGCACCTCCACTGGAACGCCTCTATGTAAATGTTTAGATACATACATTACGACAATGGTTTTTTGGGTTGTGGACCCACCTATATTGTTCAGCCCGGGCTCTTGGGTACCTTGCTACCATACCGACCTGAAGAGGACCTGTAACTTGGAGAAGTCAAATAGCTCCTACGGCCGATAAAATGCCCAGAAGAATAGTATTTTTTTAAACACCCCCTCCCTCCAAAAAAAAAAAAAAATACACCATCCACAACGTTGAGAGGCTTGCGTTCGATTCGACCAAGACTCGAACCCACCCAAGTAGTTCTCCACTTGGCCAAATTATATTTATTGATTTTTGTTGTGAAGACACTCGCATTAGTGTTGGTGCGTCTGATGTTGTGTCGGCCACTAGTGTCCTTTTGCGTTCGTGTTTTTAGCACGAGAATGTTCAGTTTGTGACAAGTTAATTTGACCAATGCACGCGGCTTGAAGTGGTACTTTAGGACCTAACAATCTAGTATCGCTTTCAGGAAGTTACCAACTAATGGTTTAACTGGTCAAGTAAGATGGAGGGTAGTAGGACAGATAAATTACACATTCGACTTCTAGCAGACGATCATTTTTACCTCCCCCTTTTTTACTCAGTCTCTATTTTTGACTCTAATGGTCATAGGTTTGAAAGTTATGAAGAAGCGACACTGATGGGGGAAAAAAAAGAGGAAGTTCTAGGCTGTGTCATGTTGATTCTAATAGATTCTGAAGCCTCCGGGAAATGACTCCATAAACATCGAACATATGATTATATCATTAAGTTGATAAATGGACATCCAGTGACTGGTGAGAGTTGGCAGGTTTGGTAGTCACTTTACGTTTAATAATAATAATAGTTGTCTTTGCTGTAAGAAAGTTTTTTATTGATGCCTAAGTAGTTATTTTTATGCTACTATTTACTTTGATACAATATTATATAATATTTTTGTACTGTAATTTTTTAAAATTTAAAATGTAAAATTTTATTGTGTGTGTATGTGTTTTATTTTTTAAATAAATACCACACTGCAAGTCTGTTTTGAAGTATCTTCTTCTGGTAATGAAATGAATGACTGGGGTAGCTATACTATTACTTTGTATTGAGTAATAAAAACCGCGCACATATTTCGATGACGTTTTAAACTAGCTCTTCTGACACCATAAATGGAGACAACCCATTTGGATATTCATACTAAAGAATGATCACAGTTATCTGCTCTTTTTTAAATTTTGATTTCCAAGAGCTGGTTGACGTTCTTTATTTAGTTGTTACCTAAGATCCTCCCGCGTCATTCGACGCATTGGGCGGCAAGCTGTCTCCACAAAGATCTGTCACTGGCAATATCTAAAGCCTCTTCCCAACTGGTGTCCACTGCACTGAGGTCCTCCATGAAAGTGTGGCGTCCCTTTTGCGCGGTCCTCACATTGGCCTCAATGTCATCGCAAGCTTCATGCGACGCTCTGTCACAACCTCACTAAGCGGTCCACTCCCAGTACGGCATATGATTTCCTTGTTTGAGACCCATTTTTTGTTCAGCCACTAAATGCGGCTAACGTTCTTTAAGAAATAAAAATACAAAACTGAAGATAAAGAAGAAAAAGAGATTTACAGAAATATGAGGCAATGCAACAGAGTCCGAAGACAAACGAACGATAAGCAGAAGAAGGAGATTGGGAGATATTTTCAAATTAAAATCTTGTTTTTAGAACTGAAGATTTGTCTAGTCATTAGACGGCAGGGGATGACTGCTGAAGGGCTTCTAATTCGGGACCAGCGTAACTACTTCCTGGTGCATACTATAGTATTGTGATTATTCTTATGTTGGAATTCGCACCTTCTTGAAAGATGTGTTCCTGAACTATTAATGTCTATTACAGATATGTGTCTCCATCTGTGCACAGCATTAAAAATTACAAATTAAAAAAAAACAACTTTTTTTTTATAAGGTGAAGGGTTTAATGAATAGTAGTTACACTTGTACTGTCTGCACATTAAAACCTTGTCATAAAAACTCCGTGGGTCATTTTGTAATTTTTCTCTCGGTCTACGAAGAGTTCTAGTCAAATTATCTGCCCTTATCTTGGTTAATCACAGCCTATGTTCCATCCTTTACCTTACAGACCACCAGATGTCTCACCTTCTCAGGAAACAGAAGCTCCTACAAGTGGAATCATTCTGCTAATGAGCCAAAATGTTATTTAAAAAATAAAGAAATTACAACTGGTCACACACACAACCCACACACACACTAACACATGCTAGTTACGTTTCCGTATTGAGTGCGTGTCATTAGAGTGTACTTGTGTTTGAATTTGTATATCTACTGTGACTGAGTGTCGGTTAAAAGGTGATTTTTTTAAAGTTTTTTTTTTTACATTTATAGGAATGCAAACAAAACAAGGTTACAAAAGACAGTTTGTGTGGAAACACAAACTCAAAATCGGCCCCCGAAAAGGTCCATCCAGGCAGGCTTCAATATTTTCAGAAAGAACATGCAAATGAAATTATATCAAAGACAAATGAGAGATAAGAATGGAGAAAGAAGGTTAACAGATCTTGTGTAGTGCCCCAACGGTCCCGCAGATCAAAGGATAGGTGAAAGTGAATGTAAAGTTAGATGTGAACCTGGCATAACTAGTTCCCCTGTTAGACCTTGTGGTCTATAGGACTGATGATGTAAAGTTCATCTGTTTTTGTGGCCTACGATTAGCTAGGGTGTCATGTAGCCAGCACAACGACCAACCGCCTATACTTTTCCCCAACTAATGTCAGGTACCCATTAGAGCTGAGTGGACTCAGAGGCGCCCAAAGATTCCAAAGTTGAAAATCCCAGTCTTCACCAGGATTTGAACCCGCACCCCCAGTTCGGAAGCCAAGCGCTTTGCAGCTCAGCCACCGCGCCTCCCTTGGCCTAACAGATGTCTATTACTTGATCCAATTGTTTTGAAAAGGTTCAATCTCTTGTTGGAATCCTCGAAAAAATAAATAATAAATACATTTCCGCCAACAAAAAAGTTCATCATAAATGAAGTTTATAAGATTACTATTCGTTTTAAATTAGGTCTAACTTATAATGCATATTAATTAGATTTTTCTCTTTAAAAAACTGCTTGCATAACTGATTTTAAAAATTTAGATTTTTCGCTTTCAGAAAAAAAAAAGTAGCCGTTGCATCAGAACTTTGAATGGTCTAAAATATTGTGATGTCGGATTTTCAATATCTTTTCTAGTTTACGAGATCTAAACGGGACGGACGGACAGACGGACAGACATTTCGCACAAACCTAATAGCGTCTTTCCCCTTTCGGGGGCCGCTAAAAATTGAACCACAAAAATAAAAAAAATTAAATATTGAGAACTAATATTTTCTTGCTACAGCAATGTCTTCTGTTCCGATTTATTTAAAATCATTGTATACGCTGTTACCTCTCTTAGGTTCTAATTATCGTTCCTGCCTTTCCAAAAAAAAAAAAGATGCAAGTTCCTGCCATTCTTCTATGTCAAAGTTCTCCCATGTTTATATTACCTATCGTGTTTCACTGTTTTCAACAGCGTATGCTCATTACGACTGACAGTATTAAAGGCTAAAAAACAAAAATCCTGACAAGCATGTTATCCTACCTCCTTGGCATTTTTCTAACACTCTTGTATTTTGTTTCTTAAGTATTTTCCCCCCGAAAGTGCGAAGTCGCAACCACATCCCCCTCAGCGGGAAGCTTCCAGTACCCTAACGTCGTTTGGCTCGCTGTCATGCGCACTGGAAACTTCCGCCTTTTTCCAGCAGGATGGAACATGGGATCATGCTTATCACAACAAAAGCAGCAATTTACCGCCATTACAAGCGATCAATCGGCTTGACTCAAACTGTATTTTTTTTTTCGAGGATTTTTTTTTTTTGAGACGCGAGCCATCCATTTCTTTTTCTTTTTCAAAGTTTTTGACAACCTCCATCTCGAGTTCATCTACTCAAGCCTTAGCTGTAGCTCTCGGTGGATTAGTAGGGTAGGTCATTAAGAGACGGCCGAGCTCCCCAGCCAACGTTTCTCTAGGATTTGGCACGGGCCTTTGGTTTGTTTTGATTTGGATCGGAAAGGGGCTGAACTCTAGCCCAGTGCAAGGGAGAGAAAAAAACCATACGAGACAAGGTACCAGGCGCAACTTGTCAAAACTGAAGCTTAGGTTGGCATTAGAATTGAGACTTAAAAGTGTACTGTCTTGTTTGTGAAGGTAAGCCTGGAGAAGACGTATGAACCAGCAGCGAGAAGACGCAGGAGATGACAAGAAGGAATCAGCAACTGGATCCGAATGTGTTGGTAAAATTTTTAATGTAATACCAGCGATATTTTATATTTTATCCTTATAAGCGTATTTTGAAAAGTTTAGCGTCTCGTTATCCTAATAGGGGATGGCTTTTTGGTCGTGTGGTATGCAGGCGCAACAATGATCCCGAGTTCGAACCTTTGCCGCCATCATCCCATGACCTCCTGTAGGACGTTTGAGCTAAGACGTACAATTCTGCTTTCCTGACGTCACCACCCAAAACCTGTAAAAACAAACAAACAGTACCATATAAAAGATCCACACGTTAATACAGGGATAATATGGATGAAGGATTTTAAAGAACTTCACTGTAATCTAATTGTACATGTATCTCCCGTCAGCCTGACAAGTCCAGCTAAGTCCAGCTAAGAACAGCTGCTAACTGGAAATAGTGGAGGGATATGTTTAAGCGAACTGACCCTACGACGAAAGTTAACGGGAAGATGATGAATACACCTTGAGAGAAAATGTTTTAAAATTGAAAATCGCGTTGTTTGACAGTTTTTCTTGCGATTCTCGCACTCGGACCAAAGACGGTAAAATACTATTTTTAATTTTCATCAATCAACGCTTTTTTCTTTATCTACCTATAGGGCAGATGATGTAAAGATCATCTGTTTCTGCCCTACACAACCGCCTTTACTTTTCCCAACTAACGTCAGGTACCCATTAGAGCTGAAATACGCCTAAAGATCCCGAAATTAAAATCCCAGTCTTCGTCAGGATTCGAGCCCGGGACCTCGGTTCGGAAGCCAAGCGCTTTACTGCTCAGTCACCACACCTGACTGTTTTGTGTGTTTGCTGCTAGGATATTGTATTACTAGAATAACAGTGTAAGCAACCGTTAAAATTGAAAAACTAAATTTACAGGGAGTCGAACTAAATGGCTTTTATTAAACGGTCAAGAGTTTTGATCTGATACCGAACCGAGGTCATTAAATCCATTATTAAATGTCAATACACATTTCTTTAAAAGAGATTCAAAGACCGCATCACAAACCAATGGATTAGAGAGAGGGTTACTGCAGCGATTGGACCCCCACGATGACCTGCCAACTATCGAAAAATAAAACGCAAACTAAAACTCTATGGCCATATTGCAAGGTCTTAGGGGCTAGCGAAGACCTTCCTTCAGGGAACAGTACCAGGAAAAAGAAGAAGAAGAGGCAGATAGAGAACGGTCGATTAATCTTGCCTGGTGCCCCAACGGTCCAACAGACTAAGGGATAGGTAAAGGTGAACGGTAAATGTACACATCTGTACCTCGTAAAAAACACTTACACAGATGAATTGATTTCGTAAACGATTTGTGTTTGAGATTTTTACCATGATGTAATTTTACCTTTAACAAGTTTAGCAATTATTTCTAGAGCATAACACCAAAGATCATATTCTACTAGGAAAACTAAAGAGATAACTTATATATAAACATGTAAAAAAAAATACCCTTGCAATTTAATACACATACGGTAGTTGCCACTTTAGTCAATTTTTTTTTATATTCTTCAGTTGATAATTTCCTCTGCTATCTAGAATCCTTCTGTAGCACAATGCGATGTATCATTGTCGTTAGGGTATACCTGTTCCCATTCTGTATTCACGTAATGGATATTTAAGCTGTTATTTAGTATTAAATGCGTCTAGGATACACATATCTCCTCACTTCACGACCACGCTTCTCTGGTTTTGCATATATGATAATTCGATCTAAAATTTCGCAGCGATATCCAAGCGCCAAAAAAAAAAAAAAAAAAAAAACCCAACACATAGCGGAAAGCTTGTGGCTTGGTGTTATGTCATCTCGGTTAGGGTATCGTGTTTTTATATCGCCTCTTTTTTTTTCTCCACAATAAGATCTCGCTCGCCCCTTCCACCCTCTCGACCCCCCCCCTTCTCCTTATATGCTATTCCTATATGTTTTAAACAGCGAGGTAGAAAGAACTTGCTTTAAAATTTCCCCTCTTGTTTTTCTTGTCTTGAATCTTGTCCTCTCTCTATCTCCCTCTCCAAACCCCCCTCCCCCTTTCCAAGAAGAATTTTTCTTTTCCGAAATCGAAAACCGAAAAAAAAAAAGAAATATTTAATGTCACATCGGCACTACTATTGTGTCGGAGTTTATATTCACGCAGCTGCCTTGCAGGGAGACTAAGGCAGGAGAAATGGCGCCCTGAGAGTAGGGATTAAAGGGTGACAATGTCTTAGCTCTCTGCTCTAATCCTTTCACCCTCTCGAGGCAGCGCCTTTCTATCTTTTTTTCCAGCCGACCCCAACCCCCTGCGCCGACTCGAAAATATTATTCGTCTTTCATAATCATCTTCTCCTAGACCAATTCGATGTCACCAATTTCCTTTGCTGGGAAACAAAGGGCGACAACAAAACAGCAAGGACAGAAGACAATAAAACGTAATAAAAAAAAAAAGGGTTTAGGGGAAAAAAAAAGAGTGAAATATAATTATATGTGTGTATATATCTATGATAGGGTGTGTGCGGGATTGTTAGTGTATGTGTATTATTGTAAGTGTGTGCGTGTGTATAAAGCAACGTGTTACCGTATTCCTTTTTTTTTTGGTATGATGAATGACAAAAGGCTGAACAATCAAAGAAACAACAGTGTGCGCTCATCTTCATTGATGAACTTAAGGAGAAGGAGCGATAACAAAAGGAGAGAGAGAGAGAGAGAGAGAGAGAGAGACTTAAAAACACAGACATGAGAGTGTCTGGCGTATTGCATGCTGGATTACAATTTCTACAGTTTCCCCAGCATCTTTTATACAGACAGCAACGAAAAGCAAAGTATTGAATAACCCCTGAAAATCGCAGTGACAGACAAAAGACAGACAGACAAAAAAAAAAAGGTGAAAGCCAGACAGAAGAGTGTCTGGTCAGACAGAAGAGTAGTCTGTCATTTTGCATATTGGATCACATTTACACAATTACCAGAACCTATTATACATATAAAGAATTGAAATTCAAGAATCTACACACCTTATTGTTGAATAGTATATGGCACATAGTAAGAGGCACCGCTTGTCGCTAATAACAACGGAAGATGTTTTGTGACATGTTATTGCAGAACCCACAAATATCTTAGAAAATTTCACAAAAGTCCAGACGGACTAGTTATACCTTAGATGTATATTAGTATTATATTATAAATATATACATGTGTGTAGGCCTATGTGTGTATAGTAGAATGTAAGGAGTATTTATGTATGTATGTCCCGCATAGAAATAAAAACCGTTTGACCAATCTTAATAAAACTTGGCGTAAATATTCCTTTAGATTTTTAGATCACGGCGGAGACCGTAGTGTATAGTTAATGTCCCTCCCACAAGGCCCTAAAAAAAATAACTAAATTTATCTCTATTAAAAACGAAACCTTTTAGCAAATCGGGTAAAACCATTTCACAGTATTTTATATTTGATATAAATATGTCGACTGAACGGGTAAACCCATTTTCACACTCTACTTTTATTTTCGTGGTAATATTAAAAAACAATTAAAGGGAAATTCTCTATGTTTAAAATAGATCTAGATCCAATCAACTAGATCAATAATACCCAAACTAATGCCCGCAGGCCGCGGGTCATATCGTATGTAACACTATTCCTTTATTACAGCGACTTAGTGTAGTGTATGACATTAATAAAATGAAAAATGAAATGAAAAATCTAGTGAAAAATTGAGGTCGACATGTCTTCTCCCCCTCACCACATAACATGTTTGGGCCCTGCAGCCAACTAAACCTTTCTTTAGAGTGACACCATATCTTATACAGAGGGTAAAACTGTCTAATTATCTTATCATCTGTCGCCATATATGACGGAACAGTGCAGGCCAAAAAAAAAAAAAAAGTATTTTATTTTTCTTATCAGTCGACATGTCCTTATAAAGCAAACATTGGCCCACTGCGGGAGATCCAGGAGGAAGAGGTATATATATATATAACGGGGGGGGGGGTGGGGGGGGTCGTTGTTCCAAAAACTTGCTTTATAATACAGTAAATTGTTTTTAGAGCAATGACACAGGGCGAGATGTTCACCAGTTCAAACTGCAGACGACTATTGGTTTACAGTAGCCATTATTACACATGCACCCGTATGGATTACAGGATCCTCTATTTGTGTTGCCAACTTTGACAAACGTAATGAGATTAACAAGAAAAATATTAAACTAAAGGCCAAGCTGCTGTCTCGATGACTCTTAAGGCAGCTAGCAGCATAGTCGGTTTCATTTTGACATGACCGTGTGTCTCATCGCACTGAGGCGCCGTGATGAGAGCACTGTTCTCTGATAACACGGGCAAGGAAAGCAGCAGTTCGTTGCAGAGTTGTCCTGTCTCCGTACAGAGCTAACTCGCCATGTGTACTAGTTTCAATTTCACTCAAAAGGCCATTTTTGGGGTGTAGTATCGCGCACTCTTAAAGCAGATGGTTAACCATTTCATCGTCTTGCTGGCAGTGTCTACAACGTGAATCGAAGTCAGCTCTAAATTTAGCAAAATAAGCTCCGACTGGACAGTGTCCCGTTCTGTACCTAGCCATTGTAACCTGTTCTTTCCCGTTTAACTGCCACCATTCGTCCGATTTAGAGGGTCCTTTTAAGTTTTCCCAGACCTCCCTGCCTGTGCTTCCGTTGTCCCAATTTCGGGGCCACTTTTTCTCTCATCCATTCGTCTACAATTGCCCGAGCCTGCTCAAAAGTCTGTGCCTCATCCACATTTGGACATCACCTGGGACGCTTCTGGTCCCAAACTGTATCTGGCCTCTACCTCTTCCCTTGGACTCTAAAGCTGAGTGGAGAGGCTTGAACTAATGTGGGGTCGATTGCATCCCAATATAAAAACTAATGTCTAGGTTTTTATTTTATCCAAGGTCTATGTTGTCGTTGGTTTGTAGCCCAAACTGTATCTGGCATCTACCTCTTCCCTTGGACTCTAAAGCTGAGTGGAGAGGCTTGAACTAATGTGTGGTCGATTACATCCCAATATAAAAACTAATGTCCAGGTTTTTTACTTTATCCAAGGTCTATGTTGTCGTTGGTTTGTAGCCCAAACTGTATCTGGCATCTACCTCTTCCCTTGGACTCTAAAGCTGAGTGGAGAGGCTTGAACTAATGTGTGGTCGATTACATCCCAATATAAAAACTAATGTCCAGGTTTTTACTTTATCCAAGGTCTATGTTGTCGTTGGTTTGTAGCCCAACTAAACGTTCGATCATTAAAAAAGGTGGCTTCAGCACACCTAATTGTCATGGGCTTTCGTGAGCAAGCAGGGGAGGGGGGGCGGAATGTCTGATCCTCTAGTCTAGCATTGTAACAGTTTCTGGTACAAATCACAAATGTCTTCGCTGGCACGAATGTAGCGCTCTTCACCCTAACCCCGTTGATAACACTTCAAATCCTAGCAATGTCTACGATAACACCCTCACATGTCGGAGCGACGCGCACGCAGGCAAATAAATCTAAGCCCTTTTGAGCCCCCCTTCTCGTCGCCCAACCTTATCTTTAGTAACCTCCCCCCACCCCCCGGCTTCTTTTTCTTTCCCCAATGAATATATCAAATGTGAAAGGTATGCACACCCCCCCTCAACCTTCTATCCCCTCCTTCACTTTTTCTGACCCCCCCCCCTTTAGGGTCTCATGTCTGACGAGCATATAATATGTTGGAGAAATATAGATACCGATGTGTAGGTCGGAATAGATTGGGAAATAATTGTCCAAAACGAAATCTGACAGATTGTGGGTTTGAAGAGGAATTATGTAGCTCCGAGCATTTGCTGTACTAGTTCGGAAGTACCGGCTACATTTGGGTTGTGTTTGGAACAGTTACAAAATATACTACCAAGGGGCCAACTTTGATTTTTTAAATATTTTGTTTTCTTCTATCGCCGTTGGTAAATTTAGGTACAATTATTAGAACAATATTTGATTGTGTTTTTAGCGGCCCCCGAAAGGCGAATAGACGCTATTAGTTTTGTGTGGTCTGTCTGTCCGTCTGTCCATCCGTCCGTCAGTCTCGTCCACACAAACTGTCTTTGTGACTGCATTTCGTTTGTGGCACGTCCAGGGTCAAGCTTTTTATTATTATTATTCCTATATTTCTCATGGTAGATCTAATTAAAATAAGAAAAAATAATTTTGTTATCGTGATCAACCTTGTGGTTCAAAGAAAAGAAACAAGAGAAGTTTACTGAACAAATATTTGTTACGAGACCAATAAAACATGAATACCCCCCCCCCCCCCCATTTACCATTCTCTTAGAGGTTTTTTTTCCCCAGTCCTGGTATGTAACGAGTGTCTGAAAATTCTGTTGACTCTAAAGTTGTCCATATTCCCAGGTAGCTAAACGAAATGTCTGCGTCAAACATACGAAAACACTGCAGGTCTTTGATGTCGCGGGTTCTCGTGGGACGGCATGTTGACAAGTTGAATTCAAGATTCCCCCTATCTTTTTTTTTTTTTCTCAACGCCAGACAGAAAGGTCAAGGCTAGGTTTGCAAAAGTATAGAGTTACTTCCGGGGTAATATCTAAATATAGGACATGTACGCTGGTCTATATTATCCGTACTACTGCAAAATTGTCTTTAGATGTTTGGTATATAGTAACTTATTACAATACCTTTATTCAAGTCAAACTTCATGGAACCTGGAACCAGCCGGGACGCTGACCGCTGATCTCAAAAATGGCTCTAATTATTTTCCTAAAAATGTTATATTTAATGTATAGAGCTGAGAAAAGAATTACTTGGGACAACTCTAGTGTGACCGTTATATTTTTTTTCAAAGTAAAAAATTAATTAATATAAATTTGGCTTAAGTACTAGAATAAATGAGATCTACAGCACTATCGCGTTCTGTGAGTGGCCATCGTGTTCGGATTATGGATTCAAGACTATAATAAATTAATGTTCAGGAAAATTTTGCTCATTGTCTTTTAAATAAAATAAAAAATAAATTATAGCTTTTATATTAGCACTACTTTCATGCTTATAGCATGCTCAGAGCGCTATGGTCCAATGTCATTTGTGGACCAGTGGGGGGGGGGGGAGGGGGTATCTGGGAGAAGGTTTTACGTGCTGCCTTTAGGCGCTCAGTAAACACAACTCTGCTCGAGTCGGGTGTCGAACCTAGAACCCCTTTCAAAGGTACGCTCAAGCGTACTTAGCCTCTCGATCACGCTTCCCACAGCGGTCAGAACTCAAACTCGGTCCATCGTGACGACGGTCCTCAGCGCAAAAACCCATGCGTCCAGGCAGCTTTCCAAATAAATAGAGAGAGAGAAATGGTTTTCAGTTTGAAGGAGTTTATTGCATTGTAAATGGGCATAGGATTTTTTTATGAAGGAACAGATCAATTTTCATACACCTTTAAAATGTTGTGATTATTTTTTTTAAATGTCGTCAATTTTGAAGATTAGAGGGTGGGTGCAGCGTTTTACTAGACAACAACTGCGCATGCGTCATTACCATTGCATTCATATTTTTTTTTTGGAAATCTTCAAAACAAGGTATGCACTTCCCCTTCGACAAAAAATCCTGCCTAGGGCCTCCCCCTATCTACATCTGGCCTTGGAGTGAATACTAACTTCGTAAATCATATTTACAGAGTGGCATTCTACTTCGGTACATCTCTATCATGCATATTGCACGCACTAAGCAGTTTTGACACATACAACGAATTTGGAGGCAGATGGTTTGAAAATCTGGCCACGTGCAATCCCACGTGTAGGAGCTCTTCAGAGTTGGAGAGAATTGTAATTCATTCTTTTTATTTAGTGAAAGTGGCGCATGCACTGCCAGTTGCCAGTAGCCCTTTCTTTCTTTAAGGTGAAATTGTTATTATGGCTAATTTAATTTTTTTTTTTGTACCGTGAAAGATTCTAGTTAAAGATATGGCAGAAAAATTAACATAACCTTTCAGTCTCACGTTCTGGAGCCGTCGGTCCTAACTATAACCAATGACGACAATGCCACCTATGTTGCATCATTTACAACAGATCGCTGACCTCTCCCCACTGTCACCATAGAAACACACACACATACACACTGTCACAAGACGCTAGCAGTGTGCTGGCGCCTGCTTGAACTGGTCGTGGTCTAGGGTGATTCTGGAGGCCCGACTGTTGACGCTGGAACTTTGGTGACTTTAGCCCTGTCGCCATTTGGTGTTTGTCTATATAATTAACATATAAAAACTAAACACCGGAATATAGTTAGAAAAACGTAGGCGTATCACTTTATTTACATCCAGTATAGAATCTCCCGCATAAAACGTTTACATACAGGTACATCAACAACTGGTGACTAAACTCAGATCTCAAATGATTATCAACGTTAGATTCTGCTAAAGCTTTCTCGTACAATTTTAGGAAGACAAGCAGGAGCGGGAAATGCGACCGTCCGCTCTACAAAACACACGCTCACTGTTCGTTTCCAGAGCAAAATCCCTCCCACGTGGTCTACACCGCAACACAGTGGTTACGTCCCCCTGCATCATCAGTGACGCATAACCCCAGTGGTTACGTCTACATGCATCAACGGTATCTGACCAGTGATGACGTAGGCCGCGCCAACTGCCCCTTTCCCCAAATGGTCCCCTGGTCACGTGACAACAAAATAAACATTAAAGCACAAAAAAAAATACTTATTTCCCTTTCCAATAATAAAATAAATCCAATTCAACTAATTAAAATATATTAAAAACATAAATAATTGCATTAGATCTTAAATATAAATAAAAGTAAACTTTCCACAATATCTAAGGCCATGGTAGTGGACTGCGGTTGTTCTGCTACACACACACAAACGGGTGTGGGCTCACGGCGGTTTGTGACACACACACACTCCATAACAGCCTCATTCTAATATGCTTGCGATTCTTGGACATTAAACTGTAGAACTAGAGAAGATGATACTAGCTTGAGATGTTATAGAAGGATCATAAATATCCCTGCAAAGACAGCATGACAAATTAGAGATTTGTAACAACGGCAATTGAACACAGGGCCGGACTTTAGGCCACTGCAACCTATGCGGTCGCAGTGTGCCCCACACTTTCATAGGCCCTGCGCTAATTCTAGATGTAAAGTATAAAATTAAACCATTATAACTTATATATAATAACAGGGTTTTCGCGGCCTCCTGATTTTCCAGGGCCTCCTGGAAATCTCATGTAATTGCAAAATGTACAAAAAAGTCATGGAAAGCTCCTGAAATTATTAAAATCTCCTGAATACTCATAAAAATCTCCTGAAAGATAGACAAAATTGCCATTTTGGGGGGGCCAATTCTACGTGCGATAAAAAAAAAACATCATTTCAGTTTTCTTTAATAAAAAAAAAAATTGCAAAGACGAATGTATTTTCTAATACAAAATCTTAATTTTGACATCAGGCTTATCCCTACCAAGACTGGGCCCGTTTAGCATAGGGCCGCGAAATCGCTAGGACCGGCCCTAATTGGACACCAAGGTTACCTGTTGGCAACTGTCAAAACAACGTAAACTAACACTTTATGGCCACATCACATATGTGGTAAGCGTGGTCGAGGGGCTAAGTACTCTTGGCTTGGCTTGGCTACCTATGAAGGGGGCTCGATGTTCGACAGAGTTGTGTTTACTGAGCGGTAAAGGCAGCACGGAAAAACTACTCCCAGATACCACCTTCCCCCCCCCCCCAACTGGTCTACAAATGAGATTGGACCATAGCGCTCTGAGCATGCTATAAGCATAAAAGTAGCGCTAATATAAAAGCTATTATTTATCACAAGGCCCTGCATTGTTTTAGAAAAGAAATAAAAAAAGTTTAAAATAGAAACTAATTTAAAAAAAAAAAAAAACAACGTAAAACTGAACGTGTTAAGACAGAGACCAAAAGAATTTGGATAAATTTGTAAAACAACTGAAATTATTGACAAAATAAACTTAAAAAGACAGTAAAATTATATCTTAGCCAACAAATGTTTAAAAATAGAGCACGAGGTATTAGAGCACAATGAAATGGGGTTTTTAAAAAATAAAAATAAAAATATGTTGACCGATTGGCTGCTAGAACAGAACATGAAAGTGTTGATATCAAATAATGTCAAGTGAGAGACTTTTGTTTTTGTTAGTTTTTGTTTTTCTTTCATCCTTCTAAATTCCAAAAAACAACAAACTGCCTCGCAACACCGACAGCCGAATGAACGACAACTCTGTAAAGTGCAGTTATCCCTGGAACAGCCATCCCTGCAGAACACAGCATCTAGGCGCTGTGCAGTTCACTGATTCAGTTATTTCGGTTTATCCCTGCGAAGTTCATTGTTCGCCCATATTCACATTTTCCCTTTTTTTTTCGGCGCCCCATCTCACGTTTCCCCCCCCTCCCCCATCCTACGCCCAGCATGTTGACGTTCCATTAAAAAGAATGGTTGTAGATCCAGGAGAGGGTGAGTGGTATTGCTAGGCGGGGGAGGGGGAGTTCTGCAGAGAGGATGTTGTGGTGAAAGCGTAGTACTAGAGCATATACGGCCATTGGAGTAACTGAGCTGGACATAGGGGGGTAGTGGACTTGGGTGCCAGGGAGTAGAATGACTTTACCAGATCTTTTGACGAGAAATTGGCCTCTTCTTACGTAAATGAGAGGAGACTGTAAAGGCGGTACACTAATTAAGTCTTGGCTAATTCTATTGTTACCCCAGCGACGTCTCTTCTGGGTGTGCCCTTTACAGGGCCTTAACACTTAGTTTTTTCTTGGGAGTTTTCTATATTACTTCTAGGTTCTTTTTCACTTGCGTAGAAATAAATTTGTTAATATTTTTTTTTTAAAGTTTAAAAGTTTTTTTTTTTAACAAATACAATCCTCCCCACTCCCTCCCTCCCTTTTTGCATAAAATGGTAAAGGGGGCGAGGTTGAGGCGGAAGCATCAGCGGTTCGAAGCGTGATTGGTTTGTGAGAAGGATTTTGGATAATAGGAACTTAAGTCTCTTGGACTGAACAGACAAAACATCAGGTGCAAAGGGAGGTAATGTCGTTAGTTGATTAGGTTATTCGCCCCTGTGCCCGAAAGAAGAGGCGTTTTTTTTTTTGTTTTTTGTTGAAGGAAACAAATTTGAATTAGGTTTGGGAAAAAAAGAAAAGAGAAAGGGGTGGGGGGCATGCGAGTTGTAAAAAGACAGATGACCTTGCTTAGTGTGTGAGGGTGAGTGTGTGTCTGCGTGTTTGGCTCCGAGGGATATTTGTTTCGTCTCTCGTTGCGTCACAAGAGGTGTTCAATTTTGAAAAAAAAACAATGTGCCGTCTGGATTAATCAACGCCTCTCTAAGAGTCTAATGGGATGGATGTCGTGTGTGTGTGTGTGTGTGTGGAGGGGGGGGGGAGATGGAGGCTAAGGGTGAAGTTTCTCTGTTGACAATTTATTTTTTAACTAATGTGTCGAAGTGGAAAATGGAGCAGTGTCGCTTCCAATAAAGTGCTCTAATGGCGCCCCCCATCCCCTTTTTGTTATTTGTGTTAGGACGTTTAATGAAGTTGTTGACGTATAATGTAACAAACTAAGCGCCCTCCACCCCCCCTTCCCCTGACACTGACAAACTAAGACCCACTCAGTCTCAGTACTAAACCATAACAAAGGGGTAGAGGGACTAAAACACTGAGTAAAGTATAAATAGTATATTGAATCTAGTAAAAAAACAAAAAAACAAAACAAGAAAAACATTTTAAAAAATACTTTAAACAAAACAAAACAAAACAAAGCTAAGGCCTAAACGTGCACCTGGTCGTGCGGTTTGCGCGGTGGACTGTCGTTCGGATTTATCGATGGTCCCTGGTTCAAACCTTGCCCGCTCCCATACCCCCCTCCCCCCCCCCCCCCCGTCGTCCTGCGGGACGTTTGGACTAGGAAGTAAACTGTCTTCAGCTCTGAAGGAACATCCGAAACATTGTAAAACAATTTACAAACATATCAATTAGATTAGTTTTAATCATTCCTAAAATAAAGTTTGTAAGAGATCTTCATCAACAACAACAAATCTTTGTGATTTGATATATTTTTATCAATCTATGTTGTTTTTTTTGGGTGGGGGAAGTGGCTGGAGAGAAAGAAAGGGATATTTGTATGAGTTTTACAGTAATCGTTTTTTTAAATGCATTCATTAAAAAAAAAAAGAGCGACCTGAATTGGAACTCATGAATCAAAACCTCCACAAGCCGACATTCTAACCACTCTGCTAGTGAGGTGTGTATGAAAATAGAAGATTATTTAGTCACGTATTGTTTGTTTGAAACCTACAAATAGGACTAATTCAGTAAATTACAATCTATTTCCCTTGTTTATTTTTTTAAATTTTAGGGCCCCTCGGTTTTGGAAGGGACATTAAACCTACGCTACGGTCCCCGCCATGGTTTAAAGAACATCCATGTTAAGTCTGATCAAGATTTGTCAAACGCTTTTGATTTCTATGCGGGGCATACATACATACATACATACATACATACTCCTTAAATTGAGCTATATATATGTATATATATATATATATATATATATATATATATATATATATATATATATATATACAAAAAAACTTACCAGATCTAAATAGGCCAAGCCAACATCTAGTACTTCAGTCAGAGGTAGGGAGACTCTGACCTACCCACGTCCGACACAGTAATGGACGTGAAGCCTCTTTTCCCCTGGACCCTGATATCAAATTACGTCCAAAGCTAATCCCTGCTGTCCACTCTCGTAAGTTCTGGACACGGGGGCGCCATCGCGTATGCCATACTGAGGGCGTCTCAGTTAATTAGCGAAATATTATATTTCATAAACTAATGATGCGGCCCGACTTCCTCATCCAGCCCCCCTCTCTCCTTCCTCTTTACCTTCTGTACTGCCCCCCTCCCTCCTTTTGTCCTCTTTCTTCCTCCTCCTCCTCATTTCTCTACCCTACTCCGAAAAAAAAAAAATCCTCCACAATCTGGTCACGTCTCTGGAACCCAATTCTAATTTGGCAAATTGGCCGAGACATCTCTCTGGGAGACTTGAAGAATGTCACTGAGTTGGAGTGAAAACATCTTCTTACGCTGCGAACACTTAATGTTGGGCACACTCCTCCCTCACGGCCAGGAGCCTTCATACTTTTAGAGTAGCCTGAACAACGTCCAGTTTTTCTTCCCTCCCCAACCCTCCCCTTTTTTCTATGTAAACACTACAAATCTGGATTTTTACAATTATGCATATATATATTTAAAAAATAAAGAAAGAATTATGGTTTTGGCAGATTGAATATTGGAATATTTTAAATTGATATTTATCTGCCCCCATAGGTCTGAAAATGATACAACCACTCCTTCTTGAGAATGCGGCACTAGCTAAAACCTATACAGGAAATATCTAAATTTGTGCTTTTAATTTACTTTTCAAATCCAGGCTATTGCATAGAGTAGCCAAACTCTCCAAAATCTTTTGCTTTTTTCGCACTTTAGGAGTGGCCTGATCTTCTTCTATTAAATATTTTGATATTCTCATTTTGTCATTGATATTTAACCCAATCTGAAAACAAAGTAACGGTCAGGCTTAGAACTTTGGCAAGCCCTTAAACCTCGTTCTCTGAGTAAATGAATTCTCTGTATATACCAATTTTAATTGTCTAGTTTAGGGGCTCAAATATATCGTTTGAAATCCACTAACATTTTTTTTTATAAGAGAAACTTTTTGAGCACGCTTTCTGATTTAATGTGTCGAGGCGAAACCATTCATAATAGAAGGCCTCAACACAGACCTTTGACGTGGCGACGAGCTATTGGTCTAAACTGCCCACAGGCTGTGACGCTGCAGGTCAGTGTTCAGGCCTTCTAAAACGGTTGGTCTCGGTCCAGGCCCTATTTACCCATAGATAACACAAGCTGTAGCTTAGGGCCCCCAAGAAATATTGAGCATTGACATATAGTATCTGGACTTCTAAAGGGTCTAAAAAGGACCCCCATATCTCAAATAGGTTAGGTCCTTTTCTAAACTCGGCACTGCGAATCAGCATGTGTGTCGATTTCTACTTTAACCTATTTTATGAAATCTATTGATTTTGAGTCTTCAGGAAACATTGTTTTGATCTTGACAATATTGAAAAGTACAGACTTTGCAATCTATAGTAGAGATGATGTAAATCTGTTTCTGTGGTTTACGTTTAACGAGGGTGTCATATGGCCAGTACAAGGACCAATCACCTTTACTTATCCCCAACTTATGTCAGGTACCCATTAGAGCTGGGTGGACTCAAAGGCGCTCAAGGATCCCGAAATAAAAAATCACAGACATCAGGATTCAAACCCGAGACTCCCTTATCTTATCTTATATAATACAGACGTTACTTCAAAAAAGAAGATGATTACGTCCTACGCGTCATGCATTTAGTCATGCATATAAACCAATGACTTAAATTCTGCCAAGTCACTGGTTTTCCTGGCTAGCTCAGTCAACCCATTCCATGCTCTAATAGCACTAGGGAAGGAGTATTTGTCCCGGTTCGGAAGCCACGATCTTTACCGCCGGGTCACCAATATTAGTTTTAACAATTTGAACCACAGCTTGGGTGCATATGGCGATCCCTGTAAATGTTGAACAAGTTTAATAGTTTACATATCTCTCAGTCAAGATTTGACTAATTTTTGGACAGCAAATAACATAAATAATTTGGTCAAATTATTTAGCGGCAAGTGTAAATCAACAAGATTTGAGTCACTTGGCATTTTTTATTCCCCTAGCCTTAAGGTAGTCTTTTCACAACGATGGTGCTAAATAATAGAATGCTGATTTGTTTCTGTGGTCGACCTTTGATGAGCACAAGAGTCAACCGCTTTTGCGTCCCCATCGCAAGCCAGATACCCATTAGAGTCCTAAAAATCCTGAATTTAATCCAGTCTTCACTGGGATTGTAACTCTAGGCCCCTCGGTTTAGAGGCCCAGCGCATTGCTACTCGGCCACCACACTATACATGCATATTCATTCAACCCCCCAGATTTCATGTTCATTATTTCAAAGTTCTTACCAACTAAAGTTTTTGAATCTACAATAAATCGAATATAGTTAGACCGTAGCGATTTAATTTTTTATCGTTTTATGTTTAAATCTCAACAAACGATTAATGCCATTAGCTGCATGAAATGTTCTTTTATTCGTTACAAAAGTCGTTTTCTTTCGATTTTTTCATTTCGATTTATACAATAAGGTTCAGGCATGAGATTTTTACAATGCAGCTTTGAAAGGCTAAAAGTTCATAATTTAAAAAAAAGATAACATACGTTACGAAAATCGCACTTCGTAGCCATCTTTTACGTTTTTTTTTTTCAGTAGAAGATTACATTGTCAAAAACACATAGTACAAAACCGTAAGTTCCATGTTTTCACAACAATTTAGGTGAACATTGTTTAGAAATTGTTCAAACTTCACGATCATTAGGTTGTTTATTGTCCTCTGTTGTAGGCGCATGTACGTACACATGTGTTATACACGCCAAACGAACGAAGTCCTTGAAGTTGGGATTCTTTCGGAAGGAACTGTCTTTAGTTTCTATGGAAGCCCAAAAATTACGAGAAACATATTGCTTGTTGTTTTGTTGGTGCTTTTACCAGCTGACAAGTATGAATTCCTATTGTAACTATTTGTATGTACAACAAGGTGTAATTAGAACTAGGCTAATCAACGTAAAAATAAGATGTACCTGTACATCACTCAGTCATTATCACGTTATTTATATAATTGAGCTTGCTATTGTTTACCACCATCAAAATTTAAGATGGAAAATCAATATACACGAGCAAGCCTTCGGTATTATTTTGGTTTCATACCCTTTGCATAATTTAGTTAAATTATCATTTATAAAGCTGTTGTTGTCATTTGGAGATGGCCCTTTATTAAATACAAATGTAACACTCCAGCAGAAAATAAATGTTAAATATTATTTGTTTCGTGTTCTTTTCTGAACGCAGCGGTAATGTTTTTAAAAATGTTATTGTCCTCCAGCCGCTGTCTCCCCTACGCACAATGTTCACATGTTTTTTGAAGCTAATCCTAACTCTAATCCCAGAGACAGGGACACAGGGAGAGCAGAATGAAAAGGAAAACGCCGAAAGAGAGTGTAGGAAGGGTGAGGAGCCCGACATGGCTCTCGAAGAGAAACCCCCCTCTCGCTTAATCCTCTGGATCTCCCCTGGTGGAAACAAGTGTACGAGGGATGTGCTTATGAATGCAGGACAAGTCATGCCCCCTGGAATTTAAAACAACAAGACTTGTTTCTTGCAACAACTAGCTGGGTGCTGGGGACATGGGCGGACCGAGGGTAGGGCGAAGGTGGGACAAAAGAGGCACTACTACTGATTTTGTATCAGGAATTTTTTTCCCCCAGATTTGATCTGGAATTTTTTCGAAATTGTAGTTGAAATGTATAAATTGTCTTGGACAAAAGACTTACTCCTACACTCTTTCTCTTCCTTTCTCTATTCATCTCCTTCCACTTCCTCTTTCTCCCTCTCTAGATCCTTCTCGCTCTCGTTCCTTTAATATCTCTCCTCTTTTTCAAACCTGTATTTAATCATTACCAAAGATCCATATCGTTAAAGTAGTATTGCAATATATCCCTGCCTTGCTAGTATTATTGCATTATATGCCTGACTTTCTAATATTATTGCATTATATGCCTGACTTTCTAATATTATTGCATTATTTGCCTGATTTTTTAGTATTATTGCAATATATCCCTGAATTTCTGGTATTATTGCATTATCTTCCTGGATTTCAGGTATTATTGCATAATATCCCTGGATTTCTGGTATTATTGCATTATATCCCTGGATTTCTGGTATTATTGCAATATATCCCTGGATTTCTGGTATTATTGCAATATATCCCTGGATTTCTGGTATTATTGCAATATATCCCTGGATTTCTGGTATAATTGCAATATATCCCTGGATTTCTGGTATTATTGCATAATATCCCTGGAATTCTGGTATTATTGCATTATAACCCTGGATTTCCTTCTTGTTAAAATGCTCTATCTTCATGTTCTGTCTATGCCTCTCTATACTTCTATGATATCTACCTCGCTCTGCCGTTGTCCCTTGGCCTCTCTCGACTACCTCAGTTGCTCTTTCGCTCAGCTTATCTCTGTCTCTCTTTCTTTTTTCTGCCTCTCCTCTACAGTATTTACTCCGCCTCTTTCGCTCTGTTTCTCTCTGCCCCCCTGCCTCTCCTCTACATCATTTACTTTGTTCTCTCCGCCTCCAGCTGTTCTCTCCGCCGCCACAATTTTAGTTTCTCATTCCTTGCATTTATTTTGTTGTCCGTCTGTCTTTTTGTTTGTTGAATAAAATGTTTCTATTACTTTATTAAAGCTATAGTTTGCTTTTTTCTCATGGTCTCTCCTTTCCTCTCCCCGCCCCCCCCCCCTTGCCTTTAAAATAAATACATTTTTATACAACCCAGCCCCCACCCCCACCGCCACGATCGCCCAACACACGCACACACCTCTTGTAGAATCATGTACATAAACCTGGCTTCCTAAGTCTTAACTTGTCAAATTTTGAAGTGACTTTATTCCAAAGTGAAATTGTCTCCGTCTAAAAAAACTGACACTAACAATGCCAGCGAAACAAAACATGACATTAAAGAGGGGGTCTTAAAAACACAATAACGATAAAGAAGACGCGGAACAATCTTTTTATTTTTTTATTGTGTGACATTCATTTGATATTTAAACTTGCAAACGAGGACCCCACCGCGCGAGCACGCACATTCACGAGAAGCACCCACAGACACTCTGCGCGCGCCCCAATCTGAATGCATACGAGATTTGTTGTCCATGATTGAAGATGCAGCTCCGTAATCCTTGACCGGCCCTTTGGTGGTAATTGACAAATTTACAAACCTTTGAATTTTTTATTTTTTTTTGTGTCCTGTCTCCAAGAAGGCACCAAGAGCTGTCGCAAATGTCTGAAGTTGACGGGATCCACACAAAAAAAAAAAGTATCTCCGATGCTGTGAATGCTAAACAAGTTATTTTGCATAATGCGGAGTTATTCTTCCTTCTCGAATTGCAGATTTAAAAAAAAGAATTATATAATGTTTCTCTTGTATTCCAAATCTGGAATTAAGTTAAATAACTGCAAATTTTCTTTTGTTAGGAATGATTAGATGCGATCGAGTCTTGGAGTTGAGGAATATCTACAAGTTTTGTGGGGGACTTGGTGGCCTTGGCGTCTCAGGTTCAAATCTATGTGAAGACTGGAATTTTTAATTTTGGCATTTTAAGGGTGCCACCCAACTCCAATGAGGAAAGTAAAGCGGTTGTTCATTGTGCTGACCACATGGCACCATCGTTAACCGTTGGGCATAGAAAAAGATGAGCTTGACATTATCTGCCCTAAAGATGGCAAGGTCTCAAACGGTTACGACAAGTTTGTATAAACATTGGGTACAAATGATAGCGTAGATGTGATGTTAAACCTTTTTAGAGATAGGGCCTGATGTTAAACCTTTTTAGAGATAGGGCCTGATGTTAAACCTTTTTAGAGATAGGGCCCTATTCATTTCCTTTACGTGAGTTTTGGCTATATAATGTTTTGTTCAGTTTCTTTTATACTGCCAGTGTTTTCATAATACTTTTTTTTAATATGTTGGTGTTAATTTCATAATCTACGTTGATTAAATGAAATGGTCCTTGAAATGTAGTCCAGCCAACGTATGTCTATTATGGAGCGAGGACACCTTAGACGGAAGCCTTCGAGGAGCCTTAAATGCCTTCGATAGTGCACCCAGGTCTGACAGAAGAGACTTAATCCGCCATACTCTCAGTTTGAGGCCACCCTAAGAGATGTTGACTTTTTTTATGCTAGAGACCAGTGTAGACTAAGCACTTATTACCTTTCGACATCTGCACTGGGTCGGACACTATCCCCGCATGGGAGACGACAGCATGCGAAAGGGGATCTTCTTTAAGGAGGACGGTGTCAGGCGTTTTAAAGATCAAGTCAGGCGCCATTGCAACCCTTACTGACATAGAGGAAAGTAGATGGCAGCAGACGGCCTCTGAAAGAGACAGTTGGAGAGCTCGCACAAAAGGCTGCATGACACACATTTGAGACCCAAAGGAAAGCCCTTGTGGAAGATAGGCGCAGAAGACGCAAAAGAAAATGTACACCGCCAGCGAAATGTGAAGGTCGTAGCTGGGTTTGCGTTATCATGTGAAACACCGCACTCATCCTTAATCTCAGATCAAAGACATTACCATTATATAGCAGCCGTAGATGCAACCCTGCACATAGGCGGCTCAGGCCATATGGTAGTTAACCACTGACACAGAGCAGCAGTGGAGTCCGGCAGCCACCTGAGCGGCTGAGCAGCCCTATTTAGGAGTGCACTGCTCACCTCCATAGCATGAGGACAGGGCAAGAAAAGGTGTCCCCAAAATTGCCTGCTCTAAACTACAGAGGCACATGACAGAGCATCACGGCGTCGCGCTGTGAAAACTGGCGCACAGGTGGCTGAGAAAAAGAGAACAACGCTGGCAGAAAAAAAACGTCAGAGAAGAAAAGTAACGCCAGTGACACTAGCTCCAGCTGGAATAACCTGCCCAGTGTGCAGCCGAACATTCCAGGTTCGCATAGGTCTTAATACTTGTGAATTATGAGAACTTACAAATAAAAACCTATATATATATATATATAAAAGCCCACAAAAGAGGCAAAAGGGCCCATAAAAGAGGCACACAGAGCCCCAAAAAGAGGCAAAGAAAAGAGGCCTAAGGCCCAAGGATTCCTATGATGATAAATCTAAAATTGAATAGCTCAAATTCTGAGGTTTCCTTTAAAAAAAAAACATACTTAAGAACAGTGTACAATGTGGGAGACATAAATAGCACACAAGACCAATATACCTTCGGAATCCAGACATGCAACGCACGATACAAATTTTAAAAAATTGAAATACACACACACAACAACGCTTACTGTATACACAACACAACATACAACAAACACAACACACGCAACATACACACACAGCACAACACAAATAGCACACAAACACAACAACATAACCCACAACACAGCAAAAGCACACACACACAACACAACAACACACACCAAAAAAAACAACACACACACAAACAACACAAACACACAAAACACAACACACCTAACAAACACAACACACAAAACATACACACACTCACAACACACATACACAACATAACACAAACACACACTACAACAAACATACACACAACACCACAACACACACATAACACAAACAACACACATTACACACAACAACAACACACACAACAGAACACACACAACACACCACAAGAACACACAGCAACACTTATACAACACACACAATACATACACAACACAACACACACAACACAACAAAAACACACACAACAACACAACTACACACACACAACAACAGACACACAACACACACAACAACACAGACAACAAGACAACACACACACACAGACACACATACTACTTTCTGCTTTATGGTATAGATAGACTTTATAATATTCTAATGATGATAGGCCTTTAGTTCTAGAAATACACAAAATGTTCCTGAACATTAATTTATAAAACTTTTGACAAAGTAGGGCCTTGTTGCGGAAATACCTGAAGACGTAATGTATTCAAGCTTAAGATTTTCTAATCTTCTAGCCAAATTTAATTTCTTGTCTATATTATAAAGTAGAAAGTAAGGCGTATGTATGCATGAATGTATGTTACGAATAGAAATCAAAACCGCTTGACCAATCTTGATAAAATTTGGCAGAAATGTTCCTTAGACCGTAGTGTACGTATTGTAGCCCTAAAACACATTTAAGACCCTCAAAAAAAAAAAATTTGACCAACTCTATGGAAGCATTATAACTTCATCGATCTAGGCCATATTTACACGAGAAAAGATCGAAAGGATCTAGATCTAGATCTAATTTTAAGAACTACACTTTGCGCAGATAGTTTTTTTACTTTGACACATTCATTTCATTACGTTATAAAATTAACCTTCAATTTTGTGTTTCAAAAGCATTTTTACATAAATCCGTTCCATATATCTGCGAATTCAAACATCCAGACTTACTTTATAATCCCATTCATTTAACAAATCGGGTAAACCCGTTTTAATTGTACTTTATATCCTATCGCTTCTTTCGTTTTTAATAGATATGAATGTATCGGCTTCGGGTAAACCCATTTTCGCAAAACTACTTTTATTTTCGTAGCGAAAGAGAAAAACTTGAACGGATCATTAGCTAAGTTTAAAATACATCTAGATCCAATCCAATAGATTAGTAAACACACACTAAGGCCCGCAGGCCGCGGGTAATGTCCAGCTAGTACTTTATAAGAGTAGATACGTTATACTATAGCACACATAATATATGTTCATACCACAGAGAGCATCAGCCTATAAATGTAACAATTGATATTTCAATTTCGCAATCAATTAAATTCTTCAATTGCTATTTTACTCTCTTTTTTTTTAAAGCCAGCAGACGACACAAGCTCCTTTAGTTATGTCTTAATCTCAAGGCTAGCACAAGAAAAGAGCCGCTAAAAGCCAATAATCTTGGGCTTAAGGAAAGAAGGGTGTCTTTTGAAACGATATACCGTGCCCGATGCAGTTGTACCATTCTCCTTAGCTGCAGTTCAATTTCATTTTTAGAGTGACTGCCCTTTGTATGTAGGCTGATTGCTTTGAAAAGATTGAATGCTTCAATCTTCGGAAAACAAGAATAACTTGACGAAGTCATGGCGATTTCTGGAAGATTTGTTAGAAGTGCTTTAGGAAAAGCAATCAAATGTCTGGCGGGAAAATCTGCCATTCAGAGAGCTTGATACTCCAAAACCATATGGCGTGGTAGAAAAATACGCACACACACAATCACACACATATGCACAGACACACGCGCGCACACACACGCACACATGGGATGGACACAAATCTAGGTTTCATAGACTGCATCGTCTGCAAATGTCACGAGCTGCGCCTAGGCACCCACCTCCTTCCATTTGTTTTGCATAGAAGCAAACGACCGAACACGCCACTGAAATTAAACTGTCACGTGATTGCCGTCTTGTCATACAAACACCGCTGGCACGCGCGGCATGTTTTTTTTTTTTTTTTTAAGATTGAGTGTTTCGGCCATTTTTTCTAATTTTCATACCGCTTCATCTATTGTCAAACCTGAAAAAGGCGCCAAACTGCAGGATCACGCCTCGGGAAATTATTTCTACATTGTTCACAATTTTTATTGTTGTTTTTTTTCAAAGCTTATATCAACTCACTCTGTCTGTCTGTCTGGTCAAAAGTCTGTACACGTAATTTCTCAAACACCCAATCTCGGATCAAGCTGAAATTTTATACAATTATTTCTTTGACCTGACAACACAAGAATCGATTGAAAAAATTAACCATTAGTAAATTGACTATTGCTAATTAATTATTTTGTTAGATATCTCGAACAAGGGAAAGAAATAGTACTTGCGGTGATGTAAGCTGAATTAGTCTCCTTTATAGGTAGCCGCTTAAAAGTAAAATTGAAACAAACAATACATAACTATACAACCTTTTATAGTCCTAGGCACCTTCGGCTTGAGGAGTTTTTTTTTTTTGGAAATGCTTCTAAAACCTGATTACGGTACAATTCACCCAGGTATCCCTTTCTTTTTTCTCCTCCCCCCCCCCCCCCCTTTTCAATTTTCCCAACTGGTCCAGACAAGTGATAGGATAATGGTGTATTGAGAAAGTTAAAAGCTTGAAATTGGGCTAAACAAAGAGGGAGAAACTATAATTAACTATTTCTAATTGCACAGATTAATTATTATTGGTTGAGATCTATTACACATTTTATTAGATTATTGAACCAAACTAGTTCATACAATTAAACTTCATAGAAGTTTGTTTTTTTCTTTTTTGTTATTTTTCTAGTATAAAAATAAACACATATTTTTTCTTTCGCTAACTGGTAATAGCTACTAAAATGTAGGTTGGTCCAGAAAAACATAAATAATGAAAATATAATAATAATAAATTATAGCTTTTATATAGCGCTACTTTCATGCTTATAGCATGCTCAGAGCTCTGTGGTCCAATCTCATTTGTGGACCTGTGGGGGGGAGGGGGTATCTGGGAGAGGGTTTTTCCGTGCTGCCTTTAGACTCTGCTCGAGACGGGTGTCTAACCCCCTTCATAGGTAGCCAAGCCAGGCTTAGCTGTGCTGTCGCCTCCGTACGCTTACGAACACCGTAGACCTAATTATATGTTTGCGTGTTTGTTTTGTGAATGGTATTGATTATTTAATTATTATTCTTTTACATTAAATGATCTCAAAATTATTCCGTCCTTTTCACATTATAGCCACCCAAATTTTCAAATAAACACATAAAAGATTCCAAACTAAAAAAAAATGAGTGGCTTTGTTTGAATTCATTTCTGCTCTATTGTATTTACGTCATTAAGCACATAACAACAAAGAGTACACACATCTTCTGTTATTCTGGCGCATGCGTGTTAGCGTGCGTTTGAGCTCGTGTTGTGTATGGTATGGGCAGATTCCAAATGAACAATTGGGGGGAAAAAGAGGTGGTGGAAAATAAAGGGGAGGGGTAACGTTTTTACATTGAACTGAAATATGGAAAAAAAAAAAGAATGGGGTGGGGTCAACGGTTGTTCAAACTTGCGACAATATGTGTGAAGAGATGATGGACGCTCTGGTTTTTTTTTTTTCTCCATTTTTCTTGTGACGTCTAAGAGCAGCCGAGCATGGCGAACGTGGATTAAAAGTGAGCGCGAACGGCAGACGACAACTTGAGCGCGCGGTTCTTGCAGTCGAGAAAGGACAAGAGCGAGTACTCTTGTTATTTTTATTTTCGATCCTGTTATTATTTTTTTTTTCGTTAGAAAATATTGAATCGATATTAATTTACTATTGAATATTACATATCTGGACACAGTGGGGTTGTTGTTGTTGTTGTTTTTTTTGTAACAGGTCAAGAGAAAATGTAAATAGGTGTCACACTATGTTCAAGCTAGTAGTCCTTCCCCTTGCATGATGTCAAGAGGGGGAAGAGACGAAATCCTAATGGCACAGAGGAGGTCGCTAGTTTTACATTTGTTCAAACTTTAAATCATCTTTCTTCACGTTACATCCTACAATGTTATCTTATCTTATCCTTTCTTAGATAGTTAGGACCTACGCTTTTCATGTGTTCTACAATCGGGGCCACAAGGGAAAGGGGGGGGGGCTCTAGACCCTGGCCCCAACAGATTGGGAGGGGGAGGCTTCTTCACCTTGTTTTATGCATATTGTATAGGCATTTGAAAGTTTCAGACATATCCGTGTGTGTTTGTATGTGTGTTTGTATGTGTGTTTGTGTGTGTGTGGGGGGGGGGGGAGGTTGCGAGCAAAAGGTTGCACACGTACCTTGTTTTCTGGGACCAAATATTTCTGGCGGCGGGCCTGCTACAATCCACGGACCCCTTTAGCCTTGCCCTTCAAGCGGATATGATTCCGTGTCACTAACTTGATTAAATAATTTTATCAAGAAGACTTTTATTTAGGGTATCTTCTCAACCAACAGCTCACTGGGTGTTCTACTAAAAATTGACGAGAACCATTGTTTTAAACTTGGGACACTGTTCTAAGGGAGGCGTGAAGGATTTTTTTTTTTATTTGGGGGATCGCCACCAGTAAGGGTTTGAGAAACACTGGCGTATATCGCTCACCGCAACTTTGACTGCACCAGAATGACCCTAAATACTTGGTAAATGTAAACCCTTTCACGCTCTGGGGCAGATGACACAAAGCTCATCCGCTTACATGGCCGACGGTTAACTAGGATGCCATAAGGTCAGCACAACGACTAACCACCTTTAATTCCTCAGCGTCAGTCAGGAGCGAATTACAGTTGGGTGGACTCAGTTAAAGTCATAGAACAACAAAGATCAAAACCCCCAGTCTTCGTTGGGATTCGAAGTCGAAACCCCTTGGTTCGAAGACTAAGCTATTTACAACTCAGCCACCTTTAATTCCTCAGCGTCAGTCAGGAGCGAATTACCGTTGGGTGGACTCAAAGTCACAGAACAACGAAGATCAAAACCCCCATTCTTCGTTGGGATTCGAATTAGAGACCCCTAGGTTGGAAGGCTAAGCTATTTACAACTCAGCCACAAAGCCATATAAATGCTTGGTAGATCTTTAGTAAACAAGGAGAGTTTTTTGTCACGTAACACTTTTGCTTGTTTATTAATTTTCTGCGGGAAACTAAAGCTTTACATTATGTACCATTAGAATAGATTTTTATAGTGTTAACTTTTCATTCTAAAACATTCGTTGTTATATTTTATAGATCTTTTTTGGGGCGCGGTGGCTGAGTGGTTATGCGCTTGCTTCCGAACCTAGGGTCCCGGGTTCGAGTCCCGATGAAGACTGGTATTTTGAATTTCGTAATTTTCGAACGCCCTGAGTCCACCCAACTTTAATAGGTACCTGACTCTGGGAAAAGTAAAGGCGGTTGGTCGTTGTGCTGGCCACATGACACCGTGCGCAGGGCCGGACTTAGGCCACTGCAACCTAGGCAGTCGCAGTGGGCCCTGCACTTCTATACGCCCGGCGCTAATTCTAGTTGTAAATTATTACATTTAAAACATTATAACATATATAATAACAGGTTTTGTGTGGCTTCCTGATTTTCCAGAGGCTAGTGGAAATCTCTTGCAAAATATACCAAAAGGTTCTGGAAATCTGAAATTAAAAATCTCCTGAAAACTCACAAAATCTCTTGAAAAATAGACAAAATTGTCATTTTGGGGTGACAATCCTACGAGCGATTAAAAAAAAAACGACATTGTCAGCTTTCATTTAATAAAAATTTGTCTTAATGTTGACATTATGCTTATCCTACCATGACTAGGCCCCGCGCAATCCGTTTGCATGTTGACATTATGCTTATCCCTACCCTGACTAGGCCCCGCGCAATCCGTTTCGCATAGGGCCCCGCAATAGCTAGGACCGGCCCTGACCGTGCTCGTTAAACATTGGCCAAAGAAAGAGATGACCTTAACATCACCTGCCCTATAGATCGAGAGGTCTAAAAGGGGGGCGTGACTTTACTGTTACTATAATATAGATATATCTCGTATTATTGAAGCCGTAGCCCCGCACTGATAATCTACAAAAATAAAATTGCTTTTCCCTAATTCTACATACCGGTAATTTATATTCTGTCAGCTAGTAGCGGTTATAGCTCCGCACTGAAGGGGATCGTAGCAACCAGGTTTCCCGTTCCCGAACGCCCCATGACAAGCAACTGTTACTTTGCGCCCATTTATATTTCCACCAGTTGACACAAGACTAAGCCACGTCTTACACCGGAAGTCTTCTTATCAGGTCAGAGACTACGGCACTATCGCATTTAGATCCACTCGTCTGCTAGGTAAATAGCAGGCGTTCCACGGAGTTCAGCTACTGAGCATTGTTTTACACTTTTCAAAAACCGTTGCCATGCAACAGGGGAGGTGATCACCGATGCGTTGCCTTCAGGAGTACAAGAGCGGTAAATTCGTTTGACAGTTTTCGGGATTATCCGGTGCAGGTCTTGGGTTTTAAGTAGTAGACATGTCATATTAATATGTAAATGACTAATTTTTATGAACCAACTATTGTATTATTATATTTAAATTAAACAAAAATAAAACTTATTTTATTTATTACATTTCAACAAATTTATTGTACCTGTTAAAAGCTATTGATAGTTTAAGAGAACATCTATTTCTCTCCACTGTAATACGAAGGTAACATACTCATATCATCCATAGAAAACGACTTAGGAACGTATTTGTTTTCGCTTTTTGCATATCACAAACCCGGGCATGCTACCCTGCCTCATAGTGGCGCCCGGGTGGAAATGATCGTAGGAAGAAACGATTAGGCTAAAGGGTAGCAAAACAAGACTCCCGTGGGGGTGCGAGAGCATCCTCATAGCACTGTACGGAGCTGTAAAAAAGCTCCCACAACCTTGTCACAATCCAGGCGCCGTTCCTCAAGGGGCCGTTACATAAATGGCGTGGTATAGAAAAGGAAAATGGCGGTGGTCCTAGTGTTCGCGGCCCCCTGCCGCGAGCCTGACCCACCCATCAGAACAGTGTACACTGTTCTCTTTCAGGCCGGTGAGAAGGAGCTCTTGTTCACCTTTGCTGGCTTAGAGTTCCAAGAGCTGAAGGCTCACCGCTACCTGACAGTTTCAAGAAGAAAAACAACATATCACAACTCATACCTTAATAAAGTATGTTCAGAATTTTTTTTTTAATATAAATTAAACAAAAAATTTGTTTCAGTTTATTTTTCTATAGTGACCGTACAAGTGACATCCGTTTATAGAGAACAAAAAAAAAAAAAAACAGTTTGGCACACACAAACACACACACAAATAACAGAACCGTCTTCGAAAGAGACAACCTTTCTTTCCCCCCTTCATCTCGCTCTCTCCTTCACTCTATTATCTGTTCTCTCACTCAATTTATCTCTCATTCTCCCTCTCTCTCTCTCTCTCTCTCTCCATATATATATATATATATATATATATATATATATATATATATATATATATATATATATATATATATATTATCTATATCTATATATCTTTATATCTATATATCTATCTATATCTATATCTATATCTATCTATCTATCTATCTATCTATCTATCTATCTATATATATTATATATATATATATATATATATATACATATATATATATATATATATATATATATATATATATAATAATAATAATAATAATAATCTTTATTATCCGTAAGGAAATTTGTCTTACAATTTGTGCATTACACCAAACAAAAAACATTATAACTATAAGAAACCAAAGTGTACATTCACACGAGACTCACTCATAATTTACATGTGACAAAGTTTATACCAGATTGTTCTTATTTAATGATTTGATTGCCAGGGGAACAAAAGAGTGTTTGTGTCTGTTTGTCTTTGCTATCGGTGTCTTGTATCTCTTTTGTGATGGTAAAATCACAAAATCCTGACACAAAGGGTGATTCTTTATTTCGAGGATCTTGTTAGCTTTTTTATAGATGTTTGTCTCAAACAACTGCCCAAATGGGGTTTGTTTTTTGCCAATGATTTTGCCAGCAGCATTTAGGATTCTATTAAGTTTATTTTTATTTTTAATGCTCAGATTGCCATACCAGGCAGTGATATTGAAACTTAAAATATTGCAGATGTGAGCGTGATAAAACATAGCCAAGGCCTTTTCGCTAACATTAAACGAGGACAGTTTTCTTAGTAGTCGTAATCTTTGCTGCCCTTTTTTGCTGATATAGTCAGTATTTGCAGTAAAATTTAGTTTATTGTCTAGGATAGTACCAAGGTATTTAAAAGTTTGCACAATTTCAATAGTCTCTCCAGCTACAGAAACAATATCATTTCCCTTCTTGTCCCTACGAAAATCGATTATCATTTCTTTGGTATAGCCTTTATTTATATCTTCATCTCTACTTTTCTCTATTTCTCTCTCTATTTCACTCTCTTTCTGTATCCCTTTCTTCCTTTCTCTCTTTCTGTTTCTTTCGCTCTTTCTCTGTCTCTTTCTCATTCCCCCCTCCCTGCTTCTCTATTTTGTTATCCCTATCTCTGTCTCTTTCTTTTCTTTTCTCTCTCTCTCTCTCTCTGTCTCTTTTTTCTCTCTTTTTTTCTGTCTATATTTCCTTCTCTTGTTCTCTTATTTAAATATAAAGTTATACTTATTTTACAAGACTAAAATTAAAGTACCATAATTCTAATTTACAGTAAAAAAAAATCACTTATTTATATACTTAACAAGAAAAACATTACAAATACTTTTTTTTTTGAATATAATACCTCCTTTATGCAACTTATTGAGCGCTTGTTTTTCTCTTAATAATTAATGAATGTTAGATTTTAAAACATTTTTTTTTACCCCGCCCCCTACAGCGAAAAAAGAATCCTGGTTAAGCGAATGTATAGATCTATTTATATCCCAATGATAAGCATATAGATCTAGACTTTGAAGACAACGAGCTAGTAGTTTGTTTTTCAGCGATATACATCAACGGTTAAATTTCTAGGAAAATAGCTAGAGACTTTTTGGGGATCAGCGTCAGCTTACCTTCAAAGATAAAGACATATTTCTTATTCTATATGATGGAACAAATTTATACAAGTGCTTTCGCTTTCTAAGCCCCACTACAGGATAAAAAGGGTTGCGTGAATCAGCCAAGATAATCAATAACTTGGTAGAGTACACTGTACTTGCATATGGACAGAATATAAGTTGAAAAACGTCTGTACTTTATAAGAAATGTTAAGGTTTAATTTTGACGTTTTTCTTATTTCTGTACTATATCCAGATACTAAAGTGTTCGCTCTCTATTCCCACGTGAGAACTTTACAGTTCTATTTGAAATACCAATGTCTGCAGTCTTGACTGAGATGAAAATAAACCCAGCAACTAGCAATCAAGCCATGCCCCCCCGCCGTGCCTCCCTTTCCCCTGAGTTACAAGTATTTAATTAGGGGAATGCTATCAGATCAGTTGCGTTGACTGTCCTGTGTTCATTTGGAATTCTGACTTGATAAAACACAACGAACAGCTCCTGTAGCTATTCTATTCGAATCAGCCTTATTTAACGTTCTTTAATTAGTCTTGTCTCTGCGAGTGCGCGTTTCAGCTAACTCACTAAGGTCAAAAAGTACTGGATGCCATTGAAAAAATTCTCACGATCTGTGAATATTAAAAAGACAAAACAAAAAGGGTGGGGGTGGGGGTATGCAAGAGACTTCTGCAGGCATTAGCTGGTGACAGAACAAACAAATTTCCCCATTTCGGACCTCCCAGAATGATTGTCGTTCTCCATGATATCGGGGGACCTATTGACTTGACTGCACGCGCAGCAAGTAATGATTTTCTGATTACAGCACAAGGAGGAGCAGATGAATCTAGTTACTGCTAAAAGTCTTGTTGCCTGGAGCGTGTTCTCCGGCAGACGGTAAGTCGTACACACAAATTCATCGAAAGTTTTAACAACGGAAAGAAGTGATCGGAATATTGAGAAATACTTTTTTTTTTTTTTTTTTTTACAATACCTCTATTTAAGTCGGAACTTCATGGAACTTTCAGGAACCTCTATCCATGAACCTGGAAAGCTGATCTCAAAAACGGCTCTTATAATTTTCTTAGAAATTTAACAGTTGATGTAAATCGCTGAGAACAGAATAACTAGCTCGTTGGCCACATGGGGAAAACTCTAGTTTGGCAGATATAATTTTTCAAAGCAAAAAATAAATAAATATAAATTTGGCTTGAGTACTAGACTTAGATCTAGGGCTAACAACGGTTTGGAAAGGACGGATTCTAGAAAAAGACTGTCGCGTTCGGGAATTTCCGAATGTAATGCATTATTGATTCAAGAATATAATAAATTAATGTTTAGGGAAATTTTGCGCATCGCTTTCTAAGACCATATTTAAAGGTCTATTATTGGAATTATTCAATAATAATTAAACAAAACATGGTGCTGCCTGAATTGGGGACGACATACGTTCACGAAGCTAGCGGTGTCAACATCACGGGTTCGATTCCCGGTTTGAGCTATATTATTTTTTTGTAATTAATTTTTCAAAGTATTCTATTATATGTTAAGTTGTATTGTCTCTTTTTTTAAATGTATTTTTAAAAATGTTTTTCTTGACCTATATAATAGACAAGCTCCCTTCTGTAAATACGATGAAGACGCTTGTTTGTTGATCGTATCGTAATGCTCCACTCCTAAGTTGCATCCTTTGTTGTGCATGCCCTTTCGATAAAAATGACTATTATGAGTTGATATTACATAATAATGAGAGTTATTAGAACTTATGAGTCATAAATAATATCCCGAACCCGATAGTCCTTTCAAAACCGATGTTGGCTCTAGATCTAAGTCTAGTACTCAAGCCAAATTTATATTTATTTATCTTTTACTTTGAAAATTATAACTGTTAATTTAAAAATATGGTTAACTTGTACAGCACGGTTGTACCTCATTCACCAATCGTAAACAAACAACATTTAGCCACGTGATTCTCTGTCTCTTTTATAGAAATTACGTAATACACACAGGTTGTCACGTGATATGTTCATTTTTTCGTTGTTTTACCAATATTATCACGTGGCTAAATGTCAGTAAATGTTGTTTGTTTACGATTTGAATGAGGTCCATTCTTTCATGGACATGGGGAATAAACTGAAGGTCAGGTCAAACAGCGAGAGAGGGAGAGACAAAAACAGTAGAAAGAACACATTAACATGTTGTTTTTTTTAAATCGAATTTTGCTTTTAAAAAAGTTGAAACACTTCTATCTTTAAACTACCCTAAAGCTAATTTCTTTTGATGTCTGTCTGAACTGGATACAGTTAACATAACTGATCCCCACGCTTGTTATTCACCCGAAGATAAAATTCACGCCAGTACAACGAGTTCACATTCGTAACAACAGAAATAAAATAGTGCGGTTATTTTAAAATTTCACGCAATTGCTACCATTCTATTTCTTTTAAACATTCCAATGGCGCAATTCGATATAACAATCGAAACCTGGCCAGGGACAAAAACTCTGGAGCTAAAATTGGAAATTTAAGAAGTTATTTGACGATTTAAAAGTAGTTATCTCTCTTACATTAGTCACTGCAACTCGGTGTGGGAACAAGACGGGATTAATCTTGATATATTATATTGTATAACTAAAATTATTTATATCAGTGTGTATGCTCCTAATTATACTAGGAGGAAAATTTTATTATTATAAGGTAATTTGTAAAAACTTTGTTAAGTCTGAACTAGAGCTGAAATGTAAAAGTGGAATTACGTCATTTAAAAAAAAATACATGGCATAAGCATGGATATTATTTATGACTCATAAGTCCTGATAACTCTCATTATTATGTAATATCAAATCATTATCGTCATTTTTATCGATTAATTCTGACACAATGATTACCTTAATAATGTACTATTTAATTTAAGAATAAATATTATCTTCTTATCTTATATATTACAGACGTTTCTTCAAAAAAAAAAAAAAAGATAATTACGCCAAACGCATTTCCTAAGTCAATCTTGTCATGCATGTTAATCAATGACGTAAACTGTGCTAAGTCGTTGGTTTTCCTGGCTGATTCACGCAACCCATTCCATTCTCTAATGGCACTAGGGAAGAAGGAGGACTTGTGCGAATTTGTTCTAGCGTATGGAATAAGAAATCAGCAAGGTCCCCAATGTTTTATTGAGTTCACATACAAGTTTTGGAAATAAAATCAATTTAAGAAGATTATTCACAAGACTGGAAGAAACACTAAACAACGTGTAGTGTGTGTGTGTTGTGTGTGTGTGTGTGTTTAATACATAATACTCAGATAATGAGAGAGTCTGATATAACATTTGAACGGGTGGAGTTAGACTTGTGTAAGACACTATCAGCAAGGTCCCCAATGTTTTATTGAGTTCACTTATTAAGTTTTGGACGTTTCTTCATAACTGAAGATCATGACGTCCGAGATGAAATCTTCTGCAGGACGTCCGTCACGGGATGGCAGTCGGCGGTGTTTGATCTCGGGACCATCGCGGACAACATCGCATACAGCGCGGTCTGGGGCAGCCGTGAGGAAAGAAAGGTGAACAAGTGAAACAATTATTGATTGGAAATTTTGGGCTGTTTTCAAACGTGGCGCTTGTTTAACGAATTTTTGTTTTTTGGTGTACCGCGACGCGATGCAGCAGACAATCTGTTCAAGTTGCAGAGGCAGACGATTTGTTCAAGGTGCAGAGGCAGAGGATTTGTTCAAGTTGCAGAGGCAGACGATCTGTTCAAGTTGCAGAGGCAGACGATCTGTTCAAGGTGCAGAGGCAGACGATCTGTTCAAGTTGCAGAGGCAGACGATCTGTTCAAGTTGCAGAGGCAGACGATCTGTTCAAGGTGCAGAGGCAGACGATCTGTTCAAGGTGCAGAGGCAGACGATCTGTTCAAGTTGCAGAGGCAGACGATTTGTTCAAGGTGCAGAGGCAGACGATTTGTTCAAGTTGCAGAGGCAGACGATTTGTTCAAGATGCAGGGGCAGAGATCTGTTCAAGATGCAGAGGCAGACGATTTGTTCAAGTTGCAGAGGCAGACGATCTGTTCAAGTTGCAGAGGCAGACGATCTGTTCAAGTTGCAGAGGCAGACGATTTGTTCAAGGTGCAGAGGCAGACGATTTGTTCAAGTTGCAGAGGCAGACGATTTGTTCAAGATGCAGGGGCAGACGATCTGTTAAAGGTGCAGAGGCAGATGATCTGTTCAAGGTGCAGAGGAAGACGATCTGTTCAAGGTGCATGGGCAGATGATCTGTTCAAGGTGCAGAGGCAGACGATTTGTTCAAGATGCAGGGGCAGACGATCTGTTAAAGGTACAGAGGCAGACGATCTGTTCAAGGTGCAGAGGCAGACGATCTGTTCAAGGTGCAGAGGCAGACGATTTGTTCAAGTTACAGAGGCAGACGATCTGTTAAAGGTGCAGAGGAAGACGATCTGTTCAAGGTGCATGGGCAGATGATCTGTTCAAGGTGCAGAGCAGACGATTTGTTCAAGGTGCATGGGCAGACGATCTGTTCAAGGTGCAGAGGCAGACGATTTGTTCAAGGTGCAGAGGCAGACGATTTGTTCAAGATGCAGAGGCAGACGATTTGTTCAAGTTGCAGAGGCAGACGATCTGTTCAAGGTGCATGGGCAGACGATTTGTTCAAGTTGCAGAGGCAGACGATTTGTTCAAGGTGCAGAGGCAGACGATTTGTTCAAGGTGCAGAGGCAGACGATTTGTTCAAGGTGCAGAGGCAGACGATTTGTTCAAGTTGCAGAGGCAGACGATCTGTTAAAGGTGCAGAGGAAGACGATCTGTTCAAGGTGCATGGGCAGATGATCTGTTCAAGGTGCAGAGCAGACGATTTGTTCAAGATGTAGGGTCAGACGATCTGTTCAAGATGCAGGGGCAGATGATCTGTTAAAGGTACTGTAGTGTAACTGAGTTGATTTTCAGCGTGCGTCCAGCGTGTCTGAAGGTCATGGCCATTGTTGTGTTTCATGTCCAGTGTGTGTGTGTATAGACTGCATCAGTGGTATGCTAGACGTGCTGGTTTCATTCACTGTTTACTGTAGAGTCTAATTTTGTCGAATAAAGCCATATTATTGGTATTCTAGTCGTTATCATTTCATTACAATTTATTCGACAAAATTATGTATCTGGATTAGTGTTGGATTCCTTAATCTACAATGGATAAATTACTCAGACCGAAAGAGTTGGACATTGATCCTAATGCTCCTCTGGCCTCAGAAAAATGGACTCACTGGTATGACACATTTCAGAATTTTCTTTCGTCCATCAAGGATATTAACGAAGACTTTAAACTAAAGTTGTTGAAGAATCACGTATCTGCTACGGTTTATATGCTCATCAGTGATGTATCGTCCTATTCGATGGCCATAGACACACTCAAGACTACTTATATTAAGGTAAAGAATGACATTTTTGCTAGACATTTGGTTGCTACATGTAAACAGCAGCCGGGCCAAACGGTAGAGTCCTTTATGCTAAAGTTGCGAAGCCTGGCCCGGGACTGTGACTTTAAAGAAGTAACTGCTGAACAGCACAGAGACATTTGCATTAGAGACGCCTTCATAACGGGTCTGGCATCCAACACTATTAGACAGCGGTTACTGGAAAAGACATCTATTACTCTACAAAGCGCTTTTGACGAAGCTAGAGTGTTAGAAACAGCGACAACGCATGCTCAGGCTTACAATTCAACGAACGAAATCTCCTGTGGGGCAATGAAAACACCAACTAGCTCCCATCTAGAAACATACATTTCTAATGAAGACCAGGAATTAAATGCCATTAAGTCGCTATGCTACTTTTGTGGTAGGAGGAGACACTCTAGAACTGAATGCCCTGCTCGAAATGCATTATGTCATCAGTGCGGTAAAAAGGGACACTTCCAAACTGTTTGTAAATCAAGTAAAACAACAGCCAACAAAGCTGACAGCAAAATATCACTGACCAGTGTGATAACTCCATGTACCTTGTCATCAACGCATTTCTCTGGGCTTACACAGTCTGTGAAAGCTACATATCAGAAGCCATCGTCAAGAGAAATAAATGGCCAGTACGTCCGTCTACAAACAGAATATTCATGGCCACTACACATCTTTCTGAAAAGACATTAGGACATACATTTGCCGATGTCCAGTACAAGGGAGAACACTACAAAAAGGTCAAACTTTCTCTACTTGCTGGATTGTGCTCGGATGTAATCCTTGGTGTAGACTTTATAAGTCTTCATAAGGAATTGACCATACCGTACAGAGGAAAACGCAATCCTCTACACATCTGTGGTCTTAAAGCAGCACGAGTTGAAACACCGAGCCTATTCAGTAATCTAACTCCTGACTGCAGACCAGTGGCTACTAAGTCCCGAAAGCACTCAATAGGTGATAACAAATTTATTGAGTCTGAAGTTAGAAAACTCCTCTCGGACAAAATCATTGAACCTTCAAAGTCTCTCTGGAGAGCACAGGTGCTTGTGACAACAAACGAGAGACATAAAAGAAGGATGGTCATTGATTACAGTCAAACAATAAATCGCTTCACCTTACTGGATGCATACCCAATGCCCCGAGTCGATGAACTGGTAGAACGGATATCCAACTATTCCGTTTTTAGTACTCTAGACCTCAAAAGTGCCTACCATCAAATACCAATCAAGACTGAGGAAAGACCGTTTACTGCATTTGAGGCATGTGGCAAACTCTACCAGTTTTGTCGCATCCCTTTCGGTGTTACCAACGGAGTTGCATGCTTCGAGAGAACAATAAATTAAATTATTGAGAATGGAAAGTTGCAGGACACCTTTGCATACGTGGACAATGTAACAGTATGTGGTCATGATCAAGAGTCGCACGATGAGAATATGCAAAGATTTCTAGATGCTTCCAGAAAGTATGGGATCACATTTAATGAAGACAAAAGTACGATAGCCACTGACAAAGTTTGCCTATTGGGATACGAAATTTCTAAAGGCCTTCTCAAGCCAGACCCTGAAAGATTCCAGGCTTTAAGAAACCTTCCTCCCCCTCATGATATGCGCTCACAAAAACGGATCGTGGGCATGTTGGCGTACTACTCACAGTGGATCCCAAATTTTTCTAACAAAATAAATGTTTTGGCAAATAACACGTCGTTCCCTCTTTCAGAAACAGTAAAGACAGCCCTTAACGAATTAAAGCAGGAGCTGGAGAAAGCTGCCATCTTCACCATCGACTATACTCGACCTCTGACGGTTGAAACAGACGCTTCGGATGTTGCAATAGCTGCCACCCTCAACCAGGATGGCCGCCCCGTGGCGTTCTTTTCAAGAACACTCTCGAAAAGTGAAAGGCGGCACTCAGCTATAGAAAAAGAAGCTTATGCCATTGTAGAATCTTTAAGGAAATGGCACCACTACTTAGTAGGAAATCGCTTTACCCTTGTCACGGATCAACGCTCTGTGGCCTTCATGTATGACAAACAGAGCAAAGGGAAAATAAAGAATGAGAAAATTCAAAGGTGGAGACTGGAACTGAGGTGTTTCCACTACGATGTCTTGTATAGACCAGGCAAACACAATGTAGCGGCTGATACGTTTTCTAGAAACGGGTGTGTGTCAGCTATGAGTCGAAATGAATTGAAACTGCTCCATGACTCTCTGTGTCATCCGGGAGTAACAAGACTATGGCATTTAGTGCGAGCGAAAAACTTACCTTTCTCTTGTGAAGATGTTAGGCTGGTTGTCAACCAATGCAGAATCTGTGCCGAAGTAAAACCCAGATATTTCAGTAATTCTAATGGAACTCTAATTAAGGCGATGCAACCTTTCCAGAGACTAAGTATGGACTTCAAAGGACCGCTCCCTTCTACATCTCGGAACACATACCTGCTAACTATAGTTGACGAATTTTCAAGATTCCCGTTTGCATACGCCTGTTCTGATATGTCGGCTTCAACAGTAATCAGATGTCTAGATAATTTATTTGGACTATTCGGAATGCCTGACTATGTACACTCTGATAGAGGTACCTCATTCATGTCAAGAAAGGTGCAGGAATTTTCACACGAGAGAGGGGTGGCCACAAGCAGGACGACCCCTTATAATCCCAGAGGGAACTCTCAAGTAGAAAGGCTAAACGGGTCATTATGGAAAGCTATAACTCTGGCCTTAAAAACTCAAGGACTCCCGGTTTCCAAATGGGAGCAGGCGTTAAACCAAGCCCTGCACTCTCTTCGTTCTCTGCTCTGTACCGCTACAAACGAGACACCTCACGAGAGAATATTCAAGTTCTATCGCAGGTCCACCTTCGGCAAATCACTCCCGACATGGTTAGCTCAACCAGGAAAAGTGTTGTTAAAAAAGGGAGTCCGTGCATCAAAATATGACGATGGTACAATAGCTGTGGACTTAATTACATGCAACCCACAGTATGCCATTGTAAGACTTCCTGATGGAAGAGAAGAAACAGTGTCATTGCGACATTTGGCCCCCGTTCCAAGAGAGGGAGAATCAGAGGTGTATCAACATATGGAACATGAAGAATTTGAGCCGGAGACAAACCCTATAACACAGATGCAGGTGCCTACTGACCATGTGACTATAGAACCAATGGCTGCTCCTAACACATTTGTACAACAAGGGGAAAATGGACATCAAGAAGAAGTAAATGCAGGGGCTGAGTCTCCTGTTAGAGAGCCTTCGATGTCACCAACTCCAAGCGACGGCAGTATTGGTCCTGGTAGATATAACCTAAGACCAAGAACAAGCAGACCTAATTATAAGGTCTAACATTTATTTAATTATTTTTTCATATCACAAGTTCTAACTCAGTAATTGTAGGCTTAATATGACACACTTTGAACTGATCATTTTATAGTGTATAGCTTTTCTAGTTAGACTTTTTATATTGTATTACTTATTACATTATTATTCAAGACAACTGGTCTTAATATTTGTATGCATAAGGGACTGATAATTTTATAGTGTATAACGTGTTTGTTTATAGTTATACAATGCTTTTCAATAGAGTAAATCTGTAAGTATTTTGTAGGGATACTAAGGCCTCTTATATCGCTGTCCTTCACTATTATTTACATGTTTATGTTCCTATAACTTTTAGGCGGGGTGATTGTAGTGTAACTGAGTTGATTTTCAGCGTGCGTCCAGCGAGTCTGAAGGTCATGGCCATTGTTGTGTTTCATGTCCAGTGTGTGTGTGTGTATAGACTGCATCAGTGGTATGCTAGACGTGCTGGTTTCATTCACTGTTTACTGTAGTCTAATTTTGTCGAATAAAGCCATATTATTGGTATTCTAGTCGTTATCATTTCATTACAGGTACAGAGGCAGACGATCTGTTCAAGGTGCAGAGGCAGACGATCTGTTCAAGGTGCAGAGGCAGACGATTTGTTCAAGTTACAGAGGCAGACGATCTGTTAAAGGTGCAGAGGAAGACGATCTGTTCAAGGTGCATGGGCAGATGATCTGTTCAAGGTGCAGAGGCAGACGATTTGTTCAAGGTGCAGAGGCAGACGATTTGTTCAAGGTGCAGAGGCAGACGATTTGTTCAAGGTGCAGAGGCAGACGATCTGTTCAAGGTGCATGGGCAGATGATCTGTTCAAGGTGCAGAGGAAGACGATTTGTTCAAGGTGCAGAGGCAGACGATTTGTTCAAGTTGCAGAGGCAGACGATTTGTTCAAGGTGCAGAGGCAGACGATTTGTTCAAGTTGCAGAGGCAGACGATTTGTTCAGGTTGCAGAGGCAGACGATTTGTTCAAGGTGCAGAGGCAGACGATCTGTTCAAGGTGCATGGGCAGACGATCTGTTCAAGGTGCAGAGGCAGACGATTTGTTCAAGGTGCAGAGGCAGACAATCTGTTCAAGGTGCAGAGGCAGACGATCTGTTCAAGGTGCAGAGGCAGACGATTTGTTCAAGTTGCAGAGGCAGACGATTTGTTCAAGTTGCAGAGGCAGACGATCTGTTCAAGGTGCATGGGCAGATGATCTTTTCAAGGTGCATGGGCAGACGATTTGTTCAAGGTGCAGAGCAGACGATTTGTTCAAGTTGCAGAGGCAGACGATTTGTTCAAGGTGCAGAGGAAGACGATCTGTTCAAGGTGCATGGGCAGATGATCTGTTCAAGGTGCAGAGGCAGACGATTAGTTCAAGGTGCAGAGGCAGACGATTTGTTCAAGTTGCAGAGGCAGACGATTTGTTCAAGGTGCAGAGGCAGACGATTTGTTCAGGTTGCAGAGGCAGACGATCTGTTAAAGGTGCAGAGGCAGACGATTTGTTCAAGATGCAGGGGCAGACGATCTGTTCAAGGTGCAGAGGCAGACGATCTGTTCAAGGTGCAAATGCAGACGATCTGTTCAAGGTGCAGAGGCAGACGATTTGTTCAGGTTGCAGAGGCAGACGATCTGTTAAAGGTGCAGAGGCAGACGATTTGTTCAAGATGCAGAGGCAGACGATCTGTTCAAGGTGCAGAGGCAGACGATCTGTTCAAGGTGCAGAGGCAGACGATCTGTTCAATGTGCAGAGGCAGACGATTTGTTCAAGGTGCAGAGGCAGACGATCTGTTCAAGGTGCAGAGGCAGACGATTTGTTCAAGTTGCAGAGGCAGACGATCTGTTCAAGGTGCATGGGCAGACGATTTGTTCAAGTTGCAGAGGCAGACGATTTGTTCAAGGTGCAGAGGCAGACGATTTGTTCAAGGTGCAGAGGCAGACGATTTGTTCAAGGTGCAGAGGCAGACGATTTGTTCAAGTTGCAGAGGCAGACGATCTGTTAAAGGTGCAGAGGAAGACGATCTGTTCAAGGTGCATGGGCAGATGATCTGTTCAAGGTGCAGAGCAGACGATTTGTTCAAGTTGCAGAGGCAGACGATTTGTTCAAGGTGCAGAGGAAGACGATCTGTTCAAGGTGCATGGGCAGATGATCTGTTCAAGGTGCAGAGGCAGACGATTTGTTCAAGGTGCAGAGGCAGACGATTTGTTCAAGTTGCAGAGGCAGACGATTTGTTCAAGGTGCAAAGGCAGACGATTTGTTCAGGTTGCAGAGGCAGACGATCTGTTAAAGGTGCAGAGGCAGACGATTTGTTCAAGATGCAGGGGCAGACGATCTGTTCAAGGTGCAGAGGCAGACGATCTGTTCAAGGTGCAAATGCAGACGATCTGTTCAAGGTGCAGAGGCAGACGATTTGTTCAGGTTGCAGAGGCAGACGATCTGTTAAAGGTGCAGAGGCAGACGATTTGTTCAAGATGCAGGGGCAGACGATCTGTTCAAGGTGCAGAGGCAGACGATCTGTTCAAGGTGCAGAGGCAGACGATCTGTTCAATGTGCAGAGGCAGACGATTTGTTCAAGGTGCAGAGGCAGACGATCTGTTCAAGGTGCAGAGGCAGACGATTTGTTCAAGGTGCAGAGGCAGACGATTTGTTCAAGGTGCAGAGGCAGACGATCTGTTTAAGGTTCAGAATCGGCCTTGGTCCGCGGAGCCCTGGGCGCTTGACATAACCAGGCCACGCGTAGGTGTATAATGTGCTGACGGTGATTAAGAATGGCGCGCTGGGCACACCTCAGCATTGTGGATTGGGGTGGCTGTCCCACAGGCCATCTCTATCCTGGTTGCTTTCGCTCAATTTTAGCACTTTCTAGGTGGGCTAGGGTTTACACGCTAAAGAAAGAAAATTAATTTAAACAAATAGAAATGTAACAAACTAATAGTGATAAATAAATGAATATTTTTAAAATATGTAAAAATAATAATATACATTGATAGGACTATTATTTTTACTTCTTCCTTTTGTCTGGAATTCTGGTAGTCGGAAAGTAAAAGGGCACATAAAAACGAGATACGAATTTAATAACATGGTTTGCTTGGAGCCAGTGGTCATACGTCTCTGTCTCCCTTGACCGCTGGTCTGAAAGCGAACGTTCTGTATTCTTGTTGTTTTTTTTTTTACATGACCAATGGTCAGTGCCCATGACGCAAGTTATCAGTCACTGTGCCAGACAGGCTTAAACATCTTGTCCGAAACCATCTCTTTTAATGGTGGTTGGCCGCGGGGGGAAGGGGGGGGGTACATGTGTACTGACTTGGTGAGATGAGGGCTTAGTGGAGTTACTGATGAGGAGACACACACGACAAGAGGAACGGAGTGGATGGCAGGAACGAATGATGGTATAGGTACCGGAATGATTTTCCGAGTAATCTCTCAATGTACTACTGTCTTCATGTGCTTCATCTAGTACAGCGGTTCTCAACCTTTGAAGCTCGGTGACCCCTTTTTACAATCACCCACTCTGCCGCTACCCCCCCCCCCCCCCAAACACACATATACAGCAATAGAAGAGTAGACAATAACAATCCATATTTTCGATGGTCTTAGGCTACCCCTGGCAAATCGTCAATCGACCTCCAAGGTGGTCGCGACCCACAGGTTGAGAACCCCTGATCTAGTACATGACTGCTATAATAATGTTGTTCTTTAAATCCAATGTTTAGAAGCAGTGGTTGAGTGGTAAAGCACTTGGCTTCCGAACCGAGGGGGTCCCTGTAAAGACTGGGATTTTAAATTTCGGAATCTCTGGGGCGCCTCTGAATGAGTAACTGACGGTGGGGAAAAGTAAATGCGGCTGGTCTTTGTGCTGGCCACACGACACCCTCGTTAGCTCTCTTTCAACTCCACACCATGAAATGGGAAAACTCTCGCATTCCCTTGGACACTCCCACAGGAGTTTTGTTTTGCTATTCATTTAGCCTAATCACTTCCTCAAGTAACCGTTCCCCCCCCCTCCCCACCGGGTGCCACGATGAGGCAGAACAGCGTACCCGGGGCGCTATGATCCTAACACGGTATCTTGGTGAATGTTTACCTGATCGTTTTTTTTTTGTGTGTTAATGTATAAAAAAAAAGTTCACTCAGGGCTCGAGTCCTCAAGGGAACTAATTCAACTTATACCACCACATCTGTCCAGTACGATTTCTTTCCCATGTTCTAGGTAACAAAAAAAAAATAATTACCAATAGTTAATAAACTAATTGATGAAATTTTTTGAAAAAAAAATTGACTCTTGTTTGTCACCTGAAAGAAATAATTGTGCAAATTTCAGCATAATCCGTGTATTGGCTGTGGGAGAAATAACGTGTACAAACTTTTTACCAGACGGACAGACAGACAGAGTGAGTTGATAGAAGCGTTGTAAAAACAATTTTTATTTTCCTATTGCTTGGTTACAACTTTTTTTTTCCAATAGACATTCCTGAAATAAAAACCTTATGAACACTGACCATTTCCACCTTGGACGGCTTCTATATGCACTGAGGAAAAAAGTTTCAACTGGAAAGATAGCACTGAGTCACGGGACGGAAATAGTCCGCGGACCATAGTTCGGGCCACACTGTACAACATTAACACATGCATATGCAAAGTTCATAATAATCTTATTGTTAATCTCCAATCATAAGATAGATAGCACTGAGTCACTCGACGGAAATAGTCCGCGGACCATAATTCGGGCCACTCTGTACAAAATTAACACATACATATGCAAAGTTCATAATAATCTTATTGTTAATCTCCAATGATAAGATAAGATGTGAACACAATTCTAGTTTAAACATTTGTATAAGCGTTGTCAACACTTGCCTATATTTATTTTCAGTTAGCCGATAAACTCATTCTGGTCCTCCTTGCCCCCTCCCTCTCTTTTACGGTGGCTGAGTGGTTAAGCGCTTGACTTCCGAAACTGGGGTCCTGGGTTCGAATCTCGATAAAGACTGGGATTGTCAATATTGGGATTTTTAGGGCGTCCCTGAGTCCACCCAACTCTAATGGGTACCTGACTTAAGTTGGGGAAAGTAAAGGCGGTTGGTCGTTGTGCTGGTCAGATGACACCCTGCCCGTTAACCGTTGGCCAAAGAAACAGATGACCTTAACATCATCTGCCCAATAGATCGCAAGGTCTGAAAGGGGCATTTTATGCCCCCCTACTCCCCACAATTAAGCGTACCGGATGTTGAGAAATGTTGAAAGACATGTTCTTCCACGATAATGACTTAAAGAGCAATGAAAACTATTTCATCTTGACAGTATAGAGTCTTGATTATAGACCTAGTGACCATCTCCACAACCATTCTAGATAACAGTATCATCTCCGAGATAACCGCCGTCTGTTATCTGCCCCTCTTGTATCCATCGTTCTGCACCGATGTGGTCAACAAAATACTTCAGTGGCTCAAAACTATCGCCGGACAGTCATTATAAGTTGACCAATCTCCAGGATTATCTGGCTGCAGTATTTCACCCTTAGAGATGGTGCGCTGGCCACGAGCTGACCAGCTGTCAAAACGTATATATACAAATTCGGACAAACAGTCCGTGGCACGCACTAGAGATTATCCGTTGGTCACTCATGGCATGTGAGGTCAAAGATGACTTATCGCAATGACCACTGCGATGACCAGTGGAAGGTCATGAAACCAAACTAGAGCATGAATGAAGAAATATAAAGAAATTACACCAGTGGCATTTTAATCTCTTTTACAGTGTCCATTAAGGTGACCACCGGAAGTTTATCAAGCAAACAATCAACCAAGACAGACAAGAATAAAGATACAGCGATCACTCTTTATGAATACAAGTTTTATATATTTTATATTCTTTAGGGATTGGGGGGTCTAAACTGCCAAATGAACTATCTTAAAATTCCATCATACAACTTATGCAGTGGCTCCCGAATAGCATCTAAAAAGTTATTTTCAAGATCTGTTCCATCAACACAACTGTTGATATGTATTCTTTTCTTAGCTGAAAATTGGCTTATCTCACTACAAATTTAGAATTAAAGGGTCTTATCTTATATAATACAGACGTTACTTCAAAAAAGAAGATGATGACGTCCTACGTGTCATGCATTTAGTCATGCATATTTACAAATGACTTAAATTCTGCCAAGTCACTGGTTTTCCTGGCTAGCTCAGGCAACCCATTCCATATTCTAATAGCACTAGGGAAGAAGGAGTATTTGTACAAATTTGTCCTAGCATATGGGACGAGGAATGTGCCTTTATCTTTGTGTCTTTCAGAGTATTTTATTAAATTTTGTTTTTGTATTTGAAGATTATGGTTCAGTGTTTTATGTATGATTGCTACTTTACTTTTGAGCCTTCTGTCCTGAAGGCTTTCTAAATTTAGTGATTTTACTAAAGGTGTTACTCTAGTCAAATGTGAATATTCGTTTGTTATAATTCTCACTGTTCTATTAAGCACGCCTCAAAGACTAAAAATCTTTTTCTATAGAATTATATGTGAACTATGTTAAGCATTTAAAGCTTATATTAACTCTGTCTGTCTGTCTGTCTTGTAAAAAGTTTGTACACGTTCTCGATACCCAATCTTGGATCAAGCTGAAATTTTGCACAAATATTTATTTTACCTGGCAACAGAAGAATCAAGAATCAAGAATCAATAAAAAAATTATAACCAACTAGTCAATTAAGTATTGCTAATTATTTGGTTTGATATCTCGAACAAGGAAAAGAAGTAGGACTTGACCGAAGTGGTGGTGTAAGCTGAATTAGTCCCCTTTATAGGTAGCCAATTTAAAATAAGTTGGAAAGAAAGAATGCATAACTATACAATCTTCATCAGCATAAGCACCGCACCAACAGAGTGGTTAGTATGTCGGCTTGAGGAGGCATGAGCCATGAGTTCGAATTCAGGTCTCCCCCCCCCCCCTTTTTTTTAAAATATATAATAGCTTTTAAAAACTGATTACGGTAAAATTCTCACAAAAACCCCTTTCTTTCTCCCCCCCACCTCATTTTCCCAACTGGTCCTGATAAGTGATAGTATCACATAGTATTGAGAAAACTAAATGCCTGAAGTGGTGCTAAACAAAAATAATTGTTAAAAATATTTCTAATTGGAGGCGCGGTGACTGAGCGGTAAAGCGCTTGGCTTCCGAACCGGGGGCTAGGGCTCGAATCCTGGTGAAGACAGATTTTTTAATTTCGAAATCTTTCGGGCGCCTCTGAGTCCACCTAGCTCTAATGGGTACCTGACATAAGTTGGGGAAAAGTAAAGGAGGTCGGTCGTTGTGCTGGCCACCACATGACACCCTCGCTAACCGTAGTCCATAGAAACTGATAACCTTTACATCATCTGACCTATAGACCACATTCAATCTAATGGCACAGATTTATTGTACTTGGTAAGATCTATTACAAATTTAATTACAAGACTGATCCAAACTAATTTATACAATTACACTTCGTATAAGCTTTGTTTTAATTTTTTTTCTTGTTCCTTTGTATTTTCAATTAATATTTTTGCATTTCCTAAATAAAATCGTCTGCCAAGATGGATTCTCGGCTTAGCCCCCCTTACATAGGGGAAATGGACAAGCTTCCCATTCACAAAATTGAAATCATTATCCACAAGTGACTACAACAGTGGAATGATCCCTCAGCTCGCCATTGCGTCATACTCATCCCTTGCGTCATACCCATAATTAAAAACAAGCGACATAAAACGAATAGCTGGATCCTACAAAACTAAGCGCCATTTTTTGTTTTCAAAATTTCGCTACCTTACAACATAGGGTTGAAACTGCTGTATTAGCACTAGGACCCAGGTCAAGGACAGAACACAAAAAAGGACAAGCGTTATATATATATATATATATACATAGATGTCTATGCAAGTCCTGCGGACATAAAGAGCAACTGCTTCATCAGTCAATCTCCACTCCACCCCCCCCACCCCCATCCCCATCCTATCGTTTCGTTATGGCCTACTTCCTTCACAAAGATATAGTATAAATGGGTCAGATGTCGGGGGCAAGGGATGTGTTAAAGTTGCCCCAAAGCCTTTTTTTTTTCTTTTTGTAGACACGACTGCCAACATTCAAAAATACATATATTTTAAAAATCGGAAAAAAAAAGTTTCGCATTTAAAACAGGGTTACAAGGACAGTTTGTGTTGTAACACAAACTCAAAATCGGTCCACGAAGTGGTCCACTCAGATAAGTAAAAGGGCGAGATTCAATATTTTCAGCATGAATAACTATCAACAATTATAACTTTATCGCCGCCAATACAAAGAGATGAGATGTGACTGTTTCCAAAATGTTGCAGATACTATTGTATTGTTAGTCCGACTGAAGGCATGATATCACAGGATGCGGACATTTATTAATGTTATTATTATTACATTGTTAATTATGCATATGCATTAAATGAACTGATAGTTATTGAAAAATGGTCCAATGTGAATCTGGCTTAACTGATGTCATTGATTGATTATCTAATTGATTTAAGTGTTTTGTAAAGGGCTAATCTCTCCTTCAAGGCCTGACGGATCAAGCTCTTACCTTTGGTACAATGTATTAGTGCATCATCAAGTGTATACTGCCTATTGATTAATGCTTTAACTCATAGCTCACTGACATACATACTATGTGCTATATATATATTTCTCTTTTAAAACGAAAGTAAATGTTTTATTGAAAATGTAAGCAGCCTGTATGACGGAAAATGCTTAATTTAATATTACACCTTTTTCAATTTCATTATCTTTGAGGACCAATAATCGAATAATAAATAGTTGTTAAAATGGTGTATTTTTTAGTAAAAAAAACTGCTTGTATCGTTAATTTTAAAAAATTAAACTTTTCGCTTACAGAACAAAAAAAAATGTAACCCTTGCGTAAGAACTTTAAAAGATCTAAAATATCATGATATCGGTTTTTTAATATCGTTTCCAGTTTTTCAGATCTAAACGGGACAGACGGACGGAGGGACGGACAGACCACACAACACTTAAAGCGGGTATTCCCCTTTCAAGGGCAACTAAAAATAAATTATTTTATTATCTTTTTAAAAAGATTTTTAAATTTTATCCTACTTTTCGTATTTTATTTTATTTTATTTTTTTTTAAATTTCTTTTAATTCCTCTGACACCTGTATGAAATGAGGAACTGTCACCTTTGCGATGGCGCAGGGTTAAGTCCAGTGGTGAGGAATTTCGCCTGCTCGCCTCTTGGCTCATAAAATGCTTTTAGAGTTATGATTAACGTCTCAGGGATAATACACGTCAAACTCAAAGCGTAAATTTTACTTTCACGATTCTTCTCTCTCTCTCTCTCTCTCTCTCTCTCTCTCTCTCTTTGTGTGTGTGTGTGTGTGTGTGTGAATCTTATAAGAGTCTTTGTCTGTACACACGCTCCTCCTGACCAGGACGATGTGCATGTATGTTTTATTAATTAGCAGACGACAAGTGTTTTCCAACCGACATGACCAAGGACAAGGTCCTCTATCTGTTGTATCCTTGTTTCTTTTCTTTTTTTTTTCTTTCTTGTCTTATTACATTAATTAATGTATTCAAGGAAGTACAGAAACGTATACACTGTGACCTTTGACCTTTTTTCCAAAATGGCGAACGTTTCGGTCTTAACAGCGGATGCGTCCATAGTCGTCTAGAGTCTAGAGTGTCGTGTGCAAAATGTAAAACTATCTGGCCCATAGTGTGCAGCAAAGAGAGCATTTCTACTAAGCTTATATCAACTCTGCCTGTCTGCCTGTCTGTCTGTCTGTCCGTCCGACTGGTAAAAATTTCGAACACGTTATTTCTGTCACAACCATTCTCAGATTAACTTGAAATTTTGCACAGTTATCAATGGCGTATACATTATATAAATAAAAAAATAAAAATTATGAATTAGTCAATGAATTACTAGTTATTAATTATTATGTTTGATACCAACAAAGGAAATCAATGCTTCAGTATTACCAGATATGGTTAAGTATGTTGGGTTTTGTCCTCTTAACTAAATTAACGCGCTATTTCTTCCACTCCCGTTCGGATCGAGTTGAAACTTTAAACAATTAATCATCCTACCTAATGAAATATGAATCAATTTAAAAAAATAATCATTTAGTAAATTAATTATTGTTAATTTATAATTTGGTTTGATATAAATAAGTTCTACATACTTGAGAGATATAGTTGGAAGATGGAGTTCTTCCCCTAAGATAAGCTTTGTTTTTAAAAAAAAAGGATTTAAAAAAATATTTTACTTGCTTTGTTTTTCAAAAAAGGATTTTTGAAAATATTTTACTTGCTTTGTTTTTTAAAAAAGGATTTTTGAAAATATTTTACTTGCTTTGTTTTTTAAAAAAGGATTTTTGAAAATATTTTACTTGCCATTGTTACAGTTTCCCTAGTATACTTCGTCTTTATAAGAGCTAGATGAAGCTAAGAATTCTCAAATCTGCCACATTGTCAGGAGGATTGCTCTCCCTTTAATATTACATTTGGCTCATCGAACTAAAATTTATTGGACATTTTCGTACATGGCGGAAAAACTATAAATAGCTAACATTTTGGCGTATCCGGTGTTCAATAAAAGAAAAAAAAAGAGGCTTTGATCCTTTTTTTAAAAAGATATATGAGATTTCTCCTGCACGTCTCGGCACTGCAGAATCATATTGTCTAAGCTGTTTGTAACACAAACTAATTACAATAAGGACAACTCATTAGACTCTCACTCTATGACTTATACTTCATTTAAAAATAAAAAAGGCAATTAACTAACTATAATAAAGAAGAGTTAATACACATATCAACTGCTATATTTACAATCAGAACTCAAATCTTTTATTTTTTTTATTTAGTTGGCAACAGTTCAATTTTGGGTCCTTGACCTTGTTGAGTTAAACTTGAAAACTTCCAATAGAATAATATTCAAAGTAATAACAATATAAAAAAATTTTTTTTGGGCATTACTTAAAGTACAAAGAGAGACTCAAAGTTATTTTACCGCTACATCTCTCCCCATACTTCTAAATGGCCAGCAGGAGCGCCACAAGGTATACCTCAAGAGACCTGAACCATACATTAGTTTGATCAGCTCAGAAAGCTTCTCAACAATATTAAACAACAATCTTTGTCCTTATGCTAGTCAACACCCTGACTGGCAAAAAAAGGAGGAACACCTCAATACTGTAAAGCAGGGGTTCTCAACCTATGGGTCGCGACCCCCTTGGGGGTCGATTGACGATTTGCCAGGGGTCGCCAAAGACCATCGAAAAAATGGATTGTTTCTGTCTATTCTTCTATTGCTGTGTGGGTTTGCCGGGGGGGGGGGTCGCGGCAGAGTGTGGGTTTGTCAAAAGGGGTCGCTGAGCATAAAAGGTTGAGAAACTGTAAAGAGACAAAAGCTGAGCTGGTTTGGTGATATTATAAGACATGGCTGACTGTCTTAATTCATCCTTTAGGGCGCAGTGGAAGGAGCACGAAGAAAAGATGGCTGGACAACGTAACAGAATGGACCGACCTCTCCCTCTTGATATCCATCAAAGAACAGCAGCTTACCGGAAATAGTAGAGGGATTTTGTTAAGCGAATTTTCACAGCACACCTAAGACAAAAGTCAAGGGACAGATGAGAAACTTTGTCTCCACGAGAACTGAAACTTAAGGATGTTAGGCCCGGGGAATTTAGGAAATTTAGGCACCGGATATTTAGGCATCGGGTATTTAGGCACCCGGAAATTTAAGCACCCGAGAACTGAAACTTACGGATGTTAGGTCCGGGGAATTTAGGAAATTTAGGCACCGGGTATTTAGGCACCCGGATAATTAGGCACCCGGAAATTTCGGCACTGGATAATTAGGCACCTTTTGACAAGGCGGAAAATTAGGCACCGGAAAATTAAGATTTTAAGATATACGTTAAAATTGTTTAATTATGTTCAAAATTAAGGTCGCTATTAAAGAATGCGTACTTATCCGGTGCCTAATTTTCCGCCTTGTCAAAAAGTGCCTAATTATCCGGTACCTAAGTTCCGGTGCTTAAATATCGCATGCTTAAATATCCGGTGCTTAAGTATCCGGTGCCTAAATATCCGGTGCCTAAATTTCCAGACAACGGTCCGGGTACTAAGACTCACTCATCGAACCAATCAAAATCTATGAGTTCCATATTTTTATGTCGATGTCGTTGTTGTTTTTTTGCCAGCAAAGATGCCATTTGACAATTTTATCAAAGAAACGCATACAATTTAGAAACTGTTAGTTAATATTAAGTTATTGCACTCGTATGCATTAAGGAAACAGTTGGAGTCTTATCGTGTAACAATGTGGCTTTTAAATTGCATTTTGCGGACACTTTCTCTGACATCTATAACCCCTCCTGTGACGTTTGAATGTGACGCAGAGAATAAATTACTTTCCAGTCGGCGCCTATAAATTTCGCACATTTTCTTCCACACATACACGGAGAGAAGATCTGTGTAAAACCTTGAAGGGTCAAGGTCATAAGAAAACTAGGGAACAGAAGAATCGTGCCTTGTGAAGAGCAAACAGCTAACCCTCAACCTACGGTGTCAATCCAATATTGCATATCTTTTGTTTTTGCAAGATTTACAGATCACTTGATGTGCCTAATGTTTTTTTTTTAAGTATTGGGTGAAATCCAGAGGCGTAGCTAGGAATTTCCCATCGTTTGGGGGCCCGGGGGCTTGACCTCTTTATGGGCCCCTGCATTTTGTGTAATATTTAATTTTTAATAAAAAAAAACTCATTTGGGGCCCCCTTCAAGTGGATTTTCATTTTCACCCCTCCTCCCCGCACCCTAGCTACGCCACTGGTGAAATCTATGACATACATCTCTAGTTCCAGGTCTATTCCCGTTTATTTCACTGCTCTTGAATACCCAATGCAGTATATATATATATATGTGTGTATTTAACTATTATTCTTATGAAGAAACTGTAAAAAAAATTACTCTGTGTTATGGAGTGTGCGTGTGTTTCTATGGTGACGGTGAAAAGAGGCTAGAGATTGGTTAGTGGCTATGAATGATGTAAGATAAGCGGCATTGTCGTCATGGGTAACAGAGACAACTCCTGATTGCCAGAGTGAATAGACGTGTTTCTGTAGTGAGTGAGATTTTGTTAGAAACACCATCAAACAATATTCGAGCCAAGTGGAACCAAGCGGCCGTGGCTTCATTGAGCAGTGTGGGCCTACGTTTCGAAGGGCATGGCTGTACCTCGTCATGTGTCGGATATGACCCGAAGATCGTTGTTTGGGCTTCACTTTATTTTATGAGTTAATTCTGAGTGAAAATAAGCTACAAGATCAGGGCCGGCCATTTATAATTGGAGACCCTAGGCGAAGTGAATTTGGTGGCCCCAAAATAGAATTTTAAAAAATAGAAAGAAAGTGCTAAAAAAAAAGTAAATTACTTAATTTATTAAAAAAACCTGCCCATGTATATCAAAATAAACAAATAACTTAAATTCATATATCGCAGAGTTTGAGTCAAAGTGCTCTACTATGTTTCAGATCTCATCCAAGTTTTGCAATTTTTTTCTGTAAATAATTTTTTTTTGTCTTGTTTGAAGCGCCCACCAATCGGAAGCCCTAGCCGGCTGCCTAGATTGCCTATGCCTAAGCCCTGCCCTGCCTAGATTCAGATTGAGTTTATTGGATCAACCAGATAGGCATACAAACGGTTGGAAATATCGTCACGTTGTTGCGACGTTATGAGTATGTCATATAAACTTTACTTTTGACTTGAACGTTATTTTGTTTCTGACGTCTGTCTTTCACAGCTGAACACGTGTTGAAAAATGTCACTTTCCGATTCCCAGGTATCTCCATCAGTGGCGCATCTACAACTTTGCCATCATTGGGGGGGGCCCGGGGTGGGGCTTGACCTCATTGGGAGCCCTTGCATTTTTCGTAATATTTGATATTGAATGTAAAAAAAAAAACACACTCTTTTGGGGTCCCCTCTCGAGGGGGGGCCCGAGGTATTTTCAGTATCTGCCCCTCCGTCCCCCACCCTAACTACGCCTCTGTCTCACCACTTGGGAAGCGTTAAATGTGCATGCCCCCAGGAATGAGGCGTTCCCCGTTTTACCTGGCAACGTTTGGTTGAGTTATGGGTTGGGGCCTCTTTAATTTATAGGTTTCGTCTTGTGCATTTCTGATGACGTGTCCATTTGGGCTGTGCATACGTGTGCAGGGAGATAAAAGCCAGCTTCACCTGGGCAAGCTTTTTTGTTTTTGTGTGTTACACCTGAGTTGAGACCAAATGAGATCTTAGTACTGTTGATTTTCAATTAGATTTACCTAGTTTGACTCATTGAGTAAGATCTTGGGAGATATGTTAAAGTTAAAATACATGCATACGTAATTAGATATTTACAAAGTTTTTATCAACTCTGTCTGTCTGTCTGGTAAAAGGTTTGTACACGTTATCTCTCCGACACCCAATGTAGGATTAAGCTGAAATTTCGGACAATGATTTCTTTTACATGACAACACAAGAATCAATAATATTTTTTAAAAAAAAAAAGCTGAGTAACTATTGGTAATTGGAGACTATAAAGTACAAGGGGTTCGTGGTCTAGAGGCTAAGTACGATGAACTTTGCTTGGCTTGACTACCTATGAAGGGGGCTCGAGGGGTTCAACACTCGACTCCAGCAGAGATGTGTTTACTGATCGCCTAAAGGCAGCATGGAAAGCCTTCTCCCCGATGCCCGCCCCCCCCCCCAACTGGTCCAAAAACGAGATTGGAACATAACGCTCTGAGCATGTTATAAGCATGAAGGTATCGCTATATACAAGCTATTGTTTAATTATATCCATCCGAATATTAATACGAGCAGAGTTCGAACCCGTGACCATCAAATGCAGAGTAACTTTAATGTTAAATTGTTTTTGTTTTTTGGTACAGATGCTTATTGTTACTGTTTGTATCGCGTTAAATCTTCTTAACTTTACATTTTATTTCCGATATTTATAATTAAGAAAAGGTATAATCAATTTTGAATAATACCAACTCGGTAATTTTATATACCTAAGGTCATCATGAACTATCAGCGAGCACAACTCAGCTCGAGTAAAATCTCAATTTAAAATTACTGGTTTAGATCTGGATTCCAACTGGGACGTCCTTGTTAGGTAGCCAAGCATGCCACCGAGACACATACCCCACCTTAAATTAAGTAATGCTTTACTTTGGTCAATCTTAACTCTTTCTCTCCTAACTGACGATAGCAGCGTTGATTCAACCAGAATCTGGTAAATAATTACGGAGAGAAAGAGTTAAATCTCCTACGAAGGTTAAAATCGACAAAGTTTAAAACAAGTAAAAATCTAAGAAATAACATTTAAAAAAAATATATATTTTTCTACTCTGAGTATATCAAATTCTTATTATAGGCCAAGAGATCCAGACTGAGAATGCAATGGACAAATTGTTCCTGAACATCTATTTATTTATTGAACTATTTAATGAACAAGGCCTGGGGAAACCCTCTAACGTAAAGGTAATGATTGTTTAGACCTCTAGCCAGATTGAAATTATTTTTTTTTATATACTTTTAAAAAATGTTTACGGTCAAACTAAAGTTTTCCTAGTGTGTTCAGTTAGCTAGAAATTCTTTTCCCAAAGATATATATATCAACGGTCATATTTCTAGGACAATTTGTAGAGCCGTTTTCGAGAACCGTGTCCACCAACCCTAGTTCCACCCTTTTGACCAGAGGCGTAGCTAGGGTGGGGAGAGCGAGGGTGAGAATTAAAAAAATCTCCCTTTCCCCAATTTAGGGGGGCGGCCCAAAGGAGTGCTTTTTTAATTTTAATTATTACGAAAAATGCAGGAGTTTGGAACCCGAAAAAAAAATCAAATTATAGGTTTATATATTGTACATGTAAGACAACCGACTTTGCTCAATCAGATTTCAGACTCTTATAGTTGAATAAGACTCGACTCGTGTACAAAGCTCAGACACCTGTCTCGTGTAGTGAAGAAAGACTCAGGAAAAGATCCCAGACACCAGACCCGTGTAGTCGGAGACAATGTCTGAAATGATGGCCAGGTCTTGACACCCTCTGACGTTAACAGCAGACTTCTATCTTCATCTCGCGTGACAGTTGGAGGTTGAGAGGGTGGAAAGTGACCTGGAAATTATCATATGTAAAATGTCACCGGGGGGGGGGACAGAAAGTTTACATAAACTGCTCCTAGTAACGGTCATGGCTAATTAAACATGGAGCTCTTTTCTGTCCTGTCTGTCCTCGGGGTCACCAAAGGGTTACTGAACATAATGCTCTTGCGGTCACTCAGATTTAGAAACATAATGCTTTCTGAGCAACAAGAGATTTATAAACATATCGGAGCCACATATAGATTTATAAACATATCGGAGCCACAAGAGATTTATAAACATATCGGAGCCACACAGACATTTATAAACATATTGCAGCCACACAGACATTTATAAACATATCGGAGCCACAAGAGATTTATAAACATATCGGAGCCACACAGACATTTATAAACATATTGCAGCCAGACAGAGATTTATAAACATATCAGAGCCATACAGAGATTTATAAACATATCAGAGCCATACAGAGATTTATAAACATATCGGAGCCACAAGAGATTTATAAACATATCAGAGCCACAAAGAGATTTATAAACATATCAGAGCCACAAAGAGATTTATAAATATATCAGAGCCACAAAGAGATTTATAAATCTGTAGGAGCTACACACACTGTTTATAAACATGTTGGAGCCACACGGAATTTTGAAACACATCGGAGCCATAAAGATTTATAACAGACTCGGTGTCACATGGGGATATCACAAGATCAGTTTACATCTTTTGTGAAGTGAAAAAAAAAAAAAAAGAAAACAACGGCATCTTCAGTTCTGAGTCAAGTCAGAAAGTTGAAAGTCAGTTCTGAGTCAAGTCAGAAAGTTGAAAGTCAGTTCTGAGTCAAGTCAGAAAGTTGAAAGTCAGTTCTGAGTCAAGTCAGAAAGTTGAAAGTCAGTTCTGAGTCAAGTCAGAAAGTTGAAAGTCAGTTCTGAGTCAAGTCAGAAACTTTGCAAGTCATTTCTCAGACAAGTCAGAAAGTTGAAAGTCAGTTCTGAGTCAAATCAGAAAGTTGAAAGTCAGTTCTGAGTCAAATCAGAAACTTTGCAAGTCATTTCACGGACAAGTCAAAAAGTGTGCAAGTCCATCACTGTGTGTTTGTGTGAAAAACAAATTACTCTGAACAAAAAAAATGACTTCCAAATTTGGAGAACATTCTATTGTATATTGTGGCTACTGGCTATCTACAATCATGAGGTGTACGTTCAAGCTAGCTATTATGGAAACATTTCTACAAAGACCTCCCCCCCCCCCGGGTTCTCTTCCCCCCCCCCCCACCCCCAAACCAATGCTCCACACAATGGATTGGACTGTATCGCATTTGGAAGGGTGAAAGCATGAAATTTCTCTAAACTAAAACAGTTAGTAAAAAAATGTCCAGTCATACAGATCTTATCTTATCTTATCTTATATAATACAGACATTACTTCAAAAAAGAAGATGATTACGTCATACGCGTCATGCATTTAGTCATGCATATTAACCAATGACTTAAATTCTGCCAAGTCACTGGTTTTCCTGGCTAGCTCAGGCAACCCATTCCATGCTCTAATAGCACTAGGGATAAGGAGCATTTGTACAAATTTGTCCTAGCATATGGGACGAGGAATGTGCCTTTATCTTTGTGTCTTTCAAACTATTTTATTAGATTTTGTTTTTGTATTTAAAGATTATGGTTCAGTGTTTTATGTATGATTGCTACTTTACTTTTGCGTCTTCTGTCTTGAGGGCTTTGTAAATTTAGTGATTTTACTAAAGGTGTTACTCTAGTCAAATGTGAATATTCGTTTGTTGTGAATCTATTGATTTATAGATTTACTATTGTTGGTCCAGATCTATTACACAATTAATTAAATGATTGATTCAAACTGCTTATTCCACCTATGAAACAATAGATAGGTTCTTCCCCGAAAGCTACGAGAGAAGATAGCTCAGTATCGCCGCGGTGACTGTAGCGGGGAAGCGTGTACTATGATGGATTACCGTCTGCACGAATCCATCGCATTAACGGCAAAGTCTTTAATTAATCCACGATAACACCTGGGTAAATCCACGTGGATCTGGCCCTAAACTCTTAACCAGCCGGCTACAAGCCTTCGGGACATACGTCACAGACTTAAGTGGCAGAGAGATACTAAATCTACTAAGTATTATGTCACAGCTGTCTGTATGTATGTGTGTGTGTGTTAGTCAGTGTGTCGCATGAGAATGTTGTTGTTTACAATATTTTTGTGCATGTGTGTCTGTGTGTGTGTCTGTAGGGAAGGAAGAGGAGTCAGTTTGGGGAACTGATACTTCAGTGTTGGGTTGATGTCTGGGGTGTTCTAGGTTTGAACTGGGTTAAAGCCAAGATTTGAAAAGCAGTAAATTATGGCTGATATTTCATAGCGGAGGATAGAAAGAATGTACTTCTAGGGTTTTCAAGCTAGGACGCCATCAGTCGGGGGACGAAAGCAAAAAACAGGGTTGTAGATTGTGACTTTTGGACCATTACACCCTTGTTGAGACCTACTGCAGGAGGGCTGGGGTGGCCTGGGCGGTGTTCAACTATAGAAGTTTTATAGGAGTTACAGGACCATCCTGACTGCAGTTAAGACCTCCTGCAGGAGGGCTGGGGTGGCCTGGGCGGTGTTTAACAATAGAAGTTTTATAGAAGTTACAGGACCATCCTGACTGCAGTTAAGACCTCCTGCAGGAGGGCTGGGGTGGCCTGGGCGGTGTTCAACTATAGAAGTTTTATAGGAGTTACAGGAACATCCTGACTGCAGTTCGAAGCGCTTGACACATACTTATCCCTTATCCCATCAAGATATGGAGTGGAACGCTTTGTTTTAGAAGCCTTAACTGATGAAAAAATATGAACTAGTATATTATCTCCCTTGATATTCAACTCTTTTTACAAAGTGTTGGATCACTTATTGAATGTACAACTAAGCGAACGGTTTGCTTGGCCTCAACGGTATGAGTGTACAAGATACATGCAGCTAAAATCTTTTGGTTGTAAACAGTAAGAATTCTTAAGGTATTATTATATTTGGGTAATATACTTAACACCATTAAGTTGCCCCCCATAGTGGTTAAATTGGTCACCTCGATGAGAACACTTTTATAGATGTGAGGACATTTAAGACCATGAGGCCAGAGATTCCATACGACAGACAGGTAAATATTTTAAAAGACTTCACTTTGAAACAATGTATTTAACTCTTATATGACTTCGCTTTGAAACAATGTATTTAACTCTTATTTGACTTCACTTTGAAACAATGTATTTAACTCTTATTTGACTTCGCTTTGAAACAATGTATTTAACTCTTATTTGACTTCACTTTGAAACAATGTATTTAACTCTTATTTGACTTCACTTTGAAACAATGTATTTAACTCTTATTTGACTTCACTTTGAAACAATGTATTTAACTTTTATTTGACTTCACTTTGAAACAATGTATTTAACTCTTATTTGACTTCACTTTAAAGCAATGTATTTAACTCTTATTTGACTTCACTTTGAAACAATGTACTTAACTCTTATTTGACTTCACTTTTAAACGATATCTTTAACTCTTTAAAATGACCTCACATTGAATCACTGTCTTAAACTCTTTCAAATAACCTCACTGTCTTTAGCTCTTTAAAATGACCTCACTTTGAATCACTGTCTTAAACTCTTTCAAATAACCTCACTGTCTTAAACTCTTTCAAATAACCTCACTGTCTTTAGCTCTTTAAAATGACCTCACGTTGAATCACTGTCTTAAACTCTTTAAAACGTCTTGACTTAGAATCAACGTCCTTCCTTAATTCCTCCTATGATCTTTAACTCTTTAACTCTTTGAAATATATATATTTTTTAATGAAACAAAATATCTGTAACTGACATTACTTTGACTCTGTACTTGAGGCTACTTTGAGCCAATGTCTTTAACTCTTTTCAAATGACTTTTCTTTGAAGCAATCTTTTTTAAGCATTTAAATATATATTTCAGCTAGAGCTAAATGCCAAATGACAAGACCAGATTAACAAATACGATGGTAACTGGTCCACCTGGGATTACCTTCAACAATTTACATGGGAAACAAAGTTACGGATACTTAGTAGAAATTAATCGCTTCCTAGACGTCTAGTATTTAATGTCAAGCTCTCTGTGTGGTCTGTGTAACTACATAAAATTGTAATTAGGAAAGCTAGAGTTGTCTACACACTATGGACAAGACTGGTCACTGACTACTATAAAATAAAAGGGACTTTAATAAAGACATAAAGATGTTTTCAACAATATGTATACTCTACTTGAAGAGATCCGTCATTTTTTTGGTCAAAAGATTATCTATTCTTGTGGGTTTAAAGACTGTCACAGCTTTCCTATTCTATTTATACTTATAACTCGATAGAATCTACCTTAGGTCTCGATACGTCTAGGTGTCCCTGGTTCAGTTCTAGTTAACGAAATAAAACAATGAAACCACTAGATCAAACACATAAACTTTAATCAGCTTTACTGCATATCACACACGCTGGTCTCTGTCTGAAAACAAAACACACTTCCGGTCATTCGCGCAGAATGTAAAAATAGATTATACATACATACACACATTCATCCGTGACAAAGACCATAAGGACCTGAGACTTATTTACCTTAACAGAAACGTCTCTCCCTCCTACCGCCTGAGACTTTGTCCTTTGCTGCACCTGACAGGTAGCTGGTTGTTTATCTTATGTTATAAAATACAGACGTTACTTCAAAAAAGATGTTCCTGGTCAATCTAGTCATACATGAATCCATACATCCATTCCAGTGGCGTACAGCCCGTGGAGGGGGCCTGCTTGAACACATCCCTCCACTCAGATCTCTCCTGCCGCTTTCGTCTCCTCACCCAAACCCCAAGCTTTAGTAGATCTGCCTCTACATCATCAATCCATCGCATTTGGGGTCTGCCTCCGGGTCGCCTGCCTTTTGGTTTTGGCCTGTATACATTATACATGTTAACCAATGACTTAAATTCTGCCAAGTCATTGGTTTTCTTGGCTGGCTCAGGGTTCCATCTTAGGGTTTACGCTCAAGGAATAGTCTGATGCAAGGCCATCATCTTGTTCTCTTATCATAACCTTGTCCAACCTCTCGTTCATGAAGCGACATTTTGCAATTTATAAGATAAGATAAGATAAGATAAGATAAGATAAGATAAGATAAGATAAGACAGTCTCCCTCTTCCCCTACTTTTTTGTCTGTTCAAGCCTCAGCGGCGACGTCTGTGGTAAAATTGTTGACAACATCGACTACTACAAACCTCCCGTCTTCGTTCTGTTCTTCCGATTCATTTCATTTTGTAACAAAGATGTATAGGGCAGTTTAGCATTCACTTTAGGTGACAACGTTTTATATAAAACCATTTTTCAATGTATTAATAGAAATTCGATGTGCTTATCTTTTATTTCTTTTTTACCTTTACCTATTCCTTAGTCTGTTGGACCGTTGGGGCACCATGGAAGAGTCGTCGACCGTCTTTCTCCATTCCCCTCTGTCTTTTGCCTTAGTTCAGCAGTTCTCAACCTTTTAAACTCGGCGACCCCTTTTTACAATCCCCCACATTCTTTTATTTTGTCTTCATCACTTTCTTAGCCTCTTCTTCTTTTTCCTGGTACTGTTCCCTGAAGGAAGCCCCGAAGATCTTGTAATATGGCCATAGATTTTTAGCTTGCGTTTTTTAAATTTTTTTTACGATAGTTAGGAGGTCATCATGAAAAGATAAAGGCTTAGCCCTCGGCACCAAAATCAGACTGATGAGCTCCCTGGTCATGGCCACATTTGTATATGCTTGTGAGTCTTGGACGCTGACTGGGGATCTAGACAGAAGGATCCTAGCAATGGAATTGAGATGCTACAGAAGGATCCTAGATATCACATTCAAAGACCGCATCACAAACCAAGAGATTAGAGACAGGGTTACTGCAGCGATTTTGTATTTCTCCTTTTTATAAAGTCTAAAAATGGCTGTTATTGGGACTGGAAAGATGCCTTTAAAAAAATCACAATGGACATCAAGGAGTCTTTTTTTCCCCCATTTTACTTTTTTTAAAAATTGGCCTTTGTGTTTTTTTTTTGTTTTTTTTTTTAACATTGCATGTATTTTATTGTAAACGGTAGTCTGTGTTTTTACAAAAACCTGGCAGTGATAATTTAGCACAACTGAAGCGGATGTTCGCTGATTGGATAACTTTTCCAACCGCCATTAGCAACACTTTAATAGCTATTAGACACCGCTGAGTGAAGATATTAAACACCAGCGTATGGGTGTGTGTGTAGGTAGGTGTGTGTGTGTGTGGGGATGGTACTATATTTTTCCTGAAAGTCTCGATCGGTGCGTGATCGATGGTTATGTGGGTGTGTTGATACGCAGAGATGTGTGTAGATGTGTGTGTGTGTGTATTATCTGTCTGCGCAAGTGACCTCCACTATGAGTAGCTATTTGTGTTTTGTGTTCAAACGTCTAGGTGAGTGCTCTGTCTGGAGACGCCCTCCGAGGCTGCTGTGTACGACAAAGGACATGGAGTATCACTCTTCATCCACGCATCGACGCCCCTGCTCCATGGCGCCGACGCCCCCCCCCCAAACCTTTTTACACACATTGTCGTTATGGGCGACGAGTTCCTTCCGTTCCTACATTTGAGCGCCCCACTCAGACACTCCCATTCCTTAAAAGCCCCCATCGGGTTAATTGTGGCGTATAATAATCGAGCAATTAAAATTACAAAGTAGGAACTCTGCCCGACCGCGGCGTTTCTTACAGGGAAGAAGCCCTTGGTCGTTTCGTTATACATCAGACATTTTTTTAATTTTTGCCTTCCCCCCCCCTTTCTTATGAAACTTTACTGGCCAGGATTTGATTGGACCTTACGAAGGACAAAAAAAAAAAACAAAAAAACAGCCTCAAACTCAACCACTTGCACGTAATTAGGATTATATTAAAATGAAATTGAGTTATTATTTTGGAAGTGCAGGCATTATATCAGTTCAGCATGAATCAACATGAATTAGATTACACGCGTGTGATTGTGGAGTGGAACCAGAGAATACCGATCACGTGCTTCAGACCTGCTTACCGTATCAAGAGGCCCAGTCGAGACCTTTTCCCTCTTAAAAAAAATCTGTGAAAAAGGTAAACTTAATCGAGAAATACCAGATCTAGACTCAACTGCGCAGTTCATCACAGAAATATTGGGCCAGGTCTATAATCCCCTTCCAAAGTATCGGCCGAAGCCGCTTGGCTACGGCTTGGTTACCTAACAAGGAGAAGCGAGTTCGAATCCCGACTAGAGCAGAGTTGTGTTTACTGAGCGCCTAAAGGCAGTATGGAAACCTCACAGATACCCCCTCCTCTTCTCGGTCCACAAACGAGATTGGATCGTAGCGCACTGGGCCTGCTGTATGTAATTAAATATATATATATATATATATATATATATATATATATAGAGAGAGAGAGAGAGAGAGAGAGAAAGAGAGAGAGAGAGAGAATAAGAAAGAAGATCACTGCCATGAAAATAGTATTTAGTTAGGCGTATGGTACTGAGCAAAGCGACCATTGTCCGCTATTCCAAAGTTATCTGTAACATGACTTATATTCTTTGCCAGTGGTCTGTCGGTGGTCTAATTACACGTATAATTAATAGAGTAAGCCCACAGTACAATAATTTGAACTTTCAAGTCAAATTAATAGTAAGGCTTGTCTTCGAGTCCGAAGATTAATGAATGCAGTATTTCCCGTGGCTACGCAACCCCAGATGCGACCTACATATTTTGCTACATCCAGGGCAATATAATGTGGAAGACGCTAAATTGACCCTCAATGTTACCAACTAAAGTTTTGAATAAAAAAAAATTGAGCTTCTAGTGCAAGAGCGTAAAAAATGTGATTATGTAGTGCTAAAAATTACACAAAAATTATTTTATATCATTTAAAAAGCAAAAATATCAACACTTCATTCCGTACACTAAAAAACAGGCTTCTTAGCTATTCATAGTTTTTTCACCATAAAGGAAAAATCTTTAATAGTTCAACACACTCACGATTCAACCAAATGATTAAAAAACAAATGGGGTTCATGCATAAACACTTACGTTAAAATGTATAGACAAAAATTATTACTTTGAGATGAACTTATGAATGCACAACAGAAATGGTATACAATGCTATTCTCCATAAACTCAATAAATAACTCGCATATCACAATGAAATACTTTACAGATTTCTAAGGGACTCTTTATTCTCGCGCCAGTTTCTTTACATTCTATCCCATAATTTCCCCCACTTAAGACTGCTCCCGTAATTCTTGAAGAAAGAGGAGCACTTGTGTTATGAATTGAAGACCAACATATTATGGTCCAAACAGCCATGTTTCTTTCTCGTTTGGAGGCATGAAACAAATGAGTCAATTATTAAAACACAGGTCAGGGGCGTCAAGACGAAACTTGTCATTGAGGATAGACGTGCATAACATGTATTTCATGATCTTTGGTAATCAACTGGAGGCACTTTTGATATAACGCCTTCACATATGTTGGCTCTTCTCTAATAATGACTGCACTTCTTAGCCTATATAGTGACTGTATGTCTGATAGATGGGCTGCATGTCTGATAGATGGGCTGTATGTCTGATAGATGGGCGGTATTTCTGATAGATGGGCTGTATGTCTGATCGATGGGCTGTATGTCTAATAGTTGGGCTGTATTTCTGATAGATGGGCTGTATGTCTAATAGTTGGGCTGTATTTCTAATAGTTGGGCTGTATTTCTGATAGATGGGCTGTATGTCTAATAGTTGGGCTGTATTTCTGATAGATGGGCTGTATGTCTAATAGTTGGGCTGTATTTCTGATAGATGGGCTGTATGACTAATAGTTGGGCTGTATTTCTGATAGATGGGCTGCATGTCTGATAGATGGGCTGTATTTCTGATAGATGGGCTGTATGTCTAATAGTTGGGCTGTATTTCTGATAGATGGGCTGCATGTCTGATAGATGGGCTGTATTTCTGATAGATGGGCTGTATGTCTAATAGTTGGGCTGTATGTCTGATAGATGGGCTGTATGTCTGATAGATGGACTGCATGTCTGATAGATGGACTGCATGTCTGATAGATGGGCTGTATGTCTGATAGATGGGCTGTATGTCTGATAGATGGGCTGTATGTCTGACAGATAAGCAGTAGGTCTGATAGACGGGCTGAATGTCTGATAGATGGACTGTATGTATGATAGATGGGCTGTATGTCTGATAGATAAGCTGTAGGTCTGATAGATGGGCTGTAGGTCTGACAGATGGGCTGTATGTATGATAGATGGGCTATATGTCTGATAGATGCTATGCATGTCTGGTAGATGGGATGTATGTCTGATAGATGGGCTGTATGTCTGATATTATTAGAGCTACTAGACACCTGCGCACTCAGCGGAGGATTAAACTAATGCCAAAGTAATACTAAAAAAGACAATCTAATATATAAAGCACAGAGTAAGGCGAATGTATGTATGTATGTCCCGCAAAGAAATCAAAACCGTTTGAGCGTTCTTGATAAAACTGATAAAAATGTTCCTTAGATCATAGCGAGACCGGAGTGTATGTTTAACTTTCCCAACCACAACCGGAAGGCCCTAAAAATAAATAAACAACAATTAAATATATCTCTATTAAAAAACGAAACTTTTTTTTTTTAACAAAACGGGTAAATCCATTTTCACAGTATTTTATATCAGATATGAACATGTTGGCTGAATGGGTAAACCCATTAACACACTCTATTTTCATTTTCGTGGCAAAATAAAAATAAAATTTAGGAAACATTCGTCATGTTTGACTTAGATCTACATTCATCCCACTAGATCAGTGATACCAAAACTAAGGCCTGCAGGCCGCGGGTCATATCCGGCAAGTAATAAAATAAGACAAAGTTAAGTTTAAAAAAAAACACAAGATTACAATTTAATTGACAAATCATCGTTTATGGGTGAAAAGTTCATAGATCTTGAAGAGCTCTGAGATGTCTAAGTAAAAAGATTCATATGAACTTCCTTAAAAGGTAATGAACATCCAGCAGGTTGTCAAGAAACTTGTCATCTTTCAGTCCTGCACATGATTTCAAGTTGGAGATCTGGTCAAACAAACTTCACATCGTTTGCATCAATCTCCCATTTCTTAAGCTACTGTTCGCATCATTGATGAAGTTGTGTGTTAAAATCAGAAGATATGATGGATTGAATTCGATTATTTCATAACATCCCATTAAATTAAAAGCCGGAAATTTTAACATTTCAGGCCGATACCTGCCGGACATCAAAAAAAGGATGGCGTGTCCTTTTCTTACAGAACGTCTGAAAACCAGAAGCGGCCTTAGGGGGTGGCGAGTGGGGCAACCGACCCAGGCTCCGAACTTTAAAAGGGACCACACAATAAAGAAAATCACCTTCAGCTCATCTTACAAATATTCGTGACCCAGATATGGCACTCTCCCAGGGCCCGCGCCTGGCCCAGGGCGCCTATTGTCTGTTAACCCTAGATGCAGTGGCAGCATGTCTGGTAAAGTGTCTTGCATCTTGTTTTTTTTAAATATTGAAATCATATCAAGTATTTTCCGAAATCTGATGAATTAGCCGTGAATTGAATGAATTATATTTTAAAAAATGTATATAATTTCAAATGCAACTTTCTTCATGGAAATCCCCAATAAAGTCTCAAAATGTTGATTGATTGCCAGATAGCCCTCAGGGGTCTGCACTTACTGTTGGCTCTAAAGTAGATCATTTTATTTTTACATCAGGTCACATGACTTGGGGATGAAAGTGACATGATGGCTGACAAGTAGGTCAAACAAAAATGGCTTAGATAATATAGGTCAGTGAGAATGTATCATAATGGCTGGGACGAATAAAAAAATTTTATACCGTAAATTTTGTGCAAAGACCGTTGATCTATATCGTTGGGAAAAAAAAACTTGCTCATTGGCCACATTGGGAAAACTCTAAATTGAATGTTATAGATTTTAAAAGTATTTAAAACAAAAACAACAAAAAATTTGGATAGAGAGCGAGATAATCTTGTTGTTAATCTAAGGCAGGCAACTCAACGAAGTTCAGCATTAAGTAAATACGTATGTCTATTCACCATAACAGCCTTCTACAATTTAAGAGTCTTGTCCCTTATTCTATCCATCCTTTCTCCACCAAACCTGAACACGGACCAACGACAGCCTTTCCCTGCTTCGCTCCAGGTCCCTATTACAGTCTTCAGGCAGCACAAAAGACATCTTCTCAGTTACCTGAGATGAACTCCAATTGGTGGCAAGGCTGGAAGGATCAGTCCTCCTGTAGAGCCTTGGCGAGAAACTCTCCTGTTAGGCGTAGTGCCTTCAAGCTCCCATACAGGTCCTACGCAGTTACCAACTATTCCGACTCTTCCTAATCTCTTGATGCCGATGTAAACACTGTTCACATCTCCATCCTAGTACCTTCATGTTCTGGTTTAATAGTGCGCTCGTACGCACCACAAGCACTTGTGCAAAGCAGGGTTACAACAATATTTATCTCGAACGGACTATACGTCTTCGGGTATTTCCGCATTCCTTCAAGAATTTAATGTTCAGGAACATTTTTCGCATCGTCTTCTAAATCTAGGAGGCGCTATGGCTGAGCGGTAATGGGCTTTTTATGGATGGGGTTCACTTGTCTTTAAGAGTAAGGTCATTAAACAAATGTGTATATTTCCTTCTGTATTTTAAGGTTTTTGTTGCTTTAATGCTCTAACCATGCTCTTCTGAGAACCTCCCTCTGCTAATGAAATTAATTGAATTGTAGCCCCTTCAGTTTCAAAATATTACATACATGGCACTCAGTAGCGTCGCTGGGGGCCATTGTTACCTGTCGTGTTCCACATTAAACGAGGGTGTCAGCACAACGACCAACCGCCTTTCATCATCCCCTACTAATGTCTGGTTGGACTCAAGGGCCACTTAAAGGTCTCGAAATGTAAAATCCCGTGAATCGAGTCCGAGATACCTATCATGGGAAGACATTGTCATTGTTGTCATTAATAAGACCTTAACCACGTGACTTTTATTTTAAAGTAGGTCAGAGATACATACTACCTCATTAACATGCACGACAGGATTTATTGCAATACTGATGTTGTAAAGTTCCCCTTTCAAACCCTTGCGATCTATAGAGCAGATGATGTAAAGGTCATCTGTTTCTGTGGCCCACGGTTAACGAGGGTGTCATGTGGCCAGCACAACGACCAACCGCCTTTACTTTTCCCCAACTAGAGCTGGGTTGACTCAGAGGCGCCGAAAGATCCCGAAAATTAAAATCCCAGTCTTCAATCTGTACGTTGTACGCACCAGGATTTGAACCCGGGACCCCAGGTTCGGAAGCTAAGCGCTTTACCGCTCAGCCACCTCCCCTCCACTGATGCTGTCTGTTTATATAAAAGTATTTTTTTTATTTTTATTCTTAAGCGTTGTAATAATCAGATAGAAGTTTCAGATAGAGAATTGTCTATGTGCGAGAAACTGCGCCATTGTTTCCAGACCAGGCAGTTCTCTTTCCAGTGTGTGTTCTATACGTATATTCTGCGCCCACCATAGGCCTCTTGATAAATTATTTGAAGGGCGTGGTCGACCATCTCTGATCACACATCAAGGGTATATACCTTAAGCAGTACCTGGGACGAGTGTTATATCTGGCCGTGTGAGCTGTTAGCTCTTGCTATTTATACATTAACGGGCCCGTCTGCCTTTACCACTGTAGCCATTATTGTTACAAATGTATAGTATCTTACGTTGGTAATGTTGTATTGGCCGTTTGAAAATGTACTTCTTCTACAAGTAAGTGTAATAGACCCACTGAGACAACAAGAGTCTCAACGGACCTCATTCACCAATCGTAAGCAAACAATATTTAGCCACGTGGTTCTCTATCTCTTCTATACAAACTACGCAATCCATAAAGGCTGTCTCGTGATACGTTCTTTTTCATTGTTTTATCAATATTATCACGTGGCTTAATGTTGTTTGTTTACGATTGGTGAATGAGGTCCATTAATACATTGATTTTATTAGTCTTCTTTACTCCAGCATCTTGTTATGGATCTGACCGTGACCTCATTCCGTGTCGAAGGCGCCGATCTGACCTCCTTTTACCCACAGTCCTGACTTACACACTTTCTTTGCTGTTCACTCAACCATGTACAATGAAGGTCAACTGGTCATTTCATACACAGGCACTACCACCAACTCAAAACACATACACTTACTATCACAGTATGATTTCGCATGAATGATTTTGTCCTCTAGTATTGGTGAAGTTTACTTTAATCAACGTAACTAATGATTCAGAAATAGTCTGCATGGAAAAAAAATCAACATACAAGATAATAATAATTTCTGTTTTTTTCTGGCGCGGAGCCTGGTGGGGGGGGGGGGGGTGGGGGGGGCGGGAAGGGGGGGAGGAAGGTTGCACCATTCGCCAACTCATTAGGCCGTCTCTGGTATATATCAACAGTTCCAATTTTTAGCTTCCGAAATATACATAGTTTCAATATATTTTGCTCTGATCAGAAGAGAAATAGTATTTTTTAAAAAGAAAAATAACTCTGATTTTAAAAAATATTTATTTACATAAAATCTGTACGTTGTACGCAACTGGATTCTGGGCCTTTCTCTTAAATGAATAGCCATAAAAAAAAAAACAAGGGAAATAATTCGTTAGTTCAACTTTTAATTTACGAACCGAGTTGTCCCTCTCCAAGTCGCACCGGTTATAATTAATACCCTTCTTGGCTGTGTATAGTATGATTACCGAGACGCCTTTATTTTATCGTTCCGTTCAGAATGTTAAACACATACAGCAGAGGGAGGGACTTTCTGGCTATTAATTGAAAGATCCTTCAAGGTATTGGTCTATGTTTGGGTATGTGTGAATATGTGTGAGTGCATGTGTGTGTGTGTGTTTGTTGTGGCTACTAGACAGTTGTTATCAGACGTGAAGAGGGCGTACGCTGGAGAGGGGCGTCTATAGATGCAATGCCTCGATACGCCCTTGCACTAGGAGAACCTAATTATGTCTAATAAGCGGACACAGGTATGGAAGTGGGAAATTACACCGGTCGAGCTTTTAGTGGTGAAATTACAGGGCCCGGGGTTTGATTCCTTGAGAAATAAGGGGAAAGCCTTAACACACACACAATTAAAAAAAAAAAGTATCTAGTACAGTTTTAGAGATTCTCTTTCTTTTGAATACTTTTATGTAGGGGTGAAACTAGGCACTGGATTTCTTATTTTGTGAGCATCACACTTGGTTACTTTAAAAAAAAAAAATAGATTCATGTTTTGTTAAGACAGGGTTCTCAACCTGTGGGTCGCGATCCCCGATTGTTTTTGTCTATTCTTCTATTGCTGTGTGTGTATGCGGGGGGGGGCGGCAGAGTGGGGGATTGTAAAAAGGGGTCGCCGAGCATAAAAGGTTGAGAACCGCTGTGTTAAGATCCGAGATTGGGAAGTTGGAGAAATCAAGTGTTTCACATTTGTACAAGAGAGTTAGACAGAGTGAGCTGATATCATCGGTGTAGAAAAAGCAGTACTTTCAATTGAAGAACCTTCCAAGTTTCTCAAAACCATTATCTACGTTCTGTCAATCTGTCCTAGTTTCTTATGAACTGGAAAGTTGGTCTATTGCAATATGGTCTCCTTTTTCGTCTAGGTTTATTTGTAAAATGTTTTTATAATGTTTGTAAAATGTTTGTATAATATTTGTATAATGTTCGTAAAACGTTTGTATAACGTTTGTATAATGTTTGTTTAATGTTTGTAAAACGTTTGTAAAACGTTTGTATAATGTTTGTATAATGTTTGTATAATGTTTGTATAATAATTGTATAATGTTTGTAAAATGTTTGTATATTGTTTGTAAAATGCTTGTATAATGTTTGTATAATGTTTGTATAATGTTTCACATGTTTCAGAATCGGGAGTTCTTTCAGAGTTGAAGATATTTTACTTCCTAGTCAAAACCTCCCTCTGAACGATGAAGGAAGGCAGCAGGCTGCAGTGGCGTAGCAAGGGTGGGGGAGGAGGGGGGGAGAATTTGAAAATCCCCCACTTGAAGGGGGCCCCCAAAGGAGTGTTTTTTTAAATTAAGAATTAAATATTACACAAAATGCAGGGGCCCCCAAAGAGGTCAAACCCCTCGGGCCCCCCAAACGATGGGAAATTCCTAGCTACGCCCCTGGCAGGCAGGCAGGGTATGAATCCAGGACCATCGAGAAACGCAATCGACAGTCCAGCTCGCATACCGCACGACCAGGTTATGTTCTGAAAGTTCTGTTGATAAATCATAACTAATAAATATCACCAAAGTCCATAATAAAGTGTGGAAAATAATGAAGCAATGAAGATTGCAATTAAAAACGCACTTATGAATTAAAAGTCCAATGTGTTAAGAGCCCGTATAGTATGAAGGAGTTGGTATTTTAGGGGGATCATGGAGATCCAGCCTGGGGGCTGACAGAAAAGGGCGTTGTCTGCTGGGGGGGGGGTCGATGCGCAGATATAGTTTATATTAAATGTGGGCTCAACCATGTCCTCCTTGACCTTTCGTTGGTTACGGCTCAGCACGCATAAGTAGTGAACATGTCAAAGTTGACTGCGGTACTGCTGGGAAGTAGAGCCAATGATGATTAGTAATGAACAAACAAAGACTCGTGGCGCTTTAGTCTCTGTATTCATTCTAATGACTGGTTGTCGAGCAATAACTCTGACGAAATCGTGCTAACTAAAGCCGTGGGTTCTAGACCTACATCAAAATTACTGTTTTAATGGTTCGATCTGGCAGGTGCTAAAAGTTATAGAAGGTCATCGTTTTAAAAGTTTTGTGGACTATTTAGACATGTATTCGTCCCTCCGCCCCGCCCCCCCCCATTCACAGTGTAGTTTCATGACCATGGCTTTGAGTGACCTGGGCCTTGCCACTATGTACTTAACACTTGAGTGTTGAAATTTTCAAGTCGGAGATGAAGTTCGTCGAAAATAAGTTATCAAATACCGTCGATAGTCATTTTTGATCATAATTGAGGTCAGCTGTCTTGGTTTGCGTCTATTTTAACTCGGACAGCGCTTAATTCCATGGGCGTACACTTAAAACAAATCTGTGGGGGGGGGGGAGTGAAGCTATACGATCTGTCTATCAAAAACATTTAGTAGAATTTACTGCATAGGCGTTGACTGGACGTTGCATGGGTGAAAATATATACACCTATGTACATGTATATATAGAGAGAGCGAGAGAGATAGAGAGATACATACAGATACAGATAGATAAATAGATAGATAGATAGATAGATAGATAGATAGATAGATAGATAGACAGACAGACAGACAGACAGATAGACAGACAGACAGACAGACAGACAGACAGACAGACAGATAGATAGATAGATAGATAGATAGATAGATACATAGTGGCAAAGTTCCACCAGATAACTGACTACAGCTACCTAAAACCTGCGTTTCAATACCAAAAGGATCCAAAAGGAGGACACTGCGAAGACGAAACCAAAGAGTTGAATACAAGCGTGAAAGTCGCTTACTAAATTGACTCGGATTGTATTCTGTTGTAATCCCAGGAGATACAAATCAATGTATATAGTAATATCTGTAACTGAGACTAATCAAATAAAACAAATGTGACACAGATAATACACGCTTACTTTTTTATATAGTAAGAAATATTTTTATGAATGAACTCTTTCTCTCCGTAATTATTTATCACATTCTAGAGGAATCAACGTTGGTATCGTCAGTTAGGAGAGAAAGAGTGAACGATTTCAATGTAATTTATTAATGGCCTGCCAGTTTATCGAAGGCTGTGTTTCGGAGCTGCACTATAACAATCAATTAGTAAATGGGCAGGACGTCTTATCTTATATATTACAGACGTTACTTTCAAAAAAAGATAATTACGTCCTACTGCCGATATGCCATTAAAACTTTTTCCCCTTTACAAGCAATGGAATTATGGTGCTATTGATGAATCACCTACAAGGACCGCATCAAAAACGAGGAGATTAGAAACAGGCTCACAATAGCCATTGGGCCCCGTTGATGACCTACTGACCAATGTAAAAAAAAAAGAAAGAAAACTAGAACTTTATAGCTATATCACAAGGTTCTCAGTGCTTGCATCGACCTTCCTTCGGGGTACTGTACCAGGAAAAAGAAGAAAAGGCAGACAGAGAAAGTGCTGAGAAAACAAAATTAAAGAATGGATGGGCCTGTGATTGAACGAGATTTCTAGTCAAAGCAAAAACGGTCGATAGATTATGTATGGTGCCGCCGTCATTATGTCCTAGATCTTCATGTATTATCTAGAGATGCAAGTAAGAACAAATTGTGGTTACATTTAAATGAATATTTTATGTCCATCTGCTTATCCCACAACCTAGATTCTCAAGTCCTTGATGCCCTTCATATCCTTGACATCCTAAATATCATTGAAATCGTAAAAAGTCCTAAATGCCATGCCATCCTTCCCCGTCCTATTTCCTAAAGCTTAATACTATCGCGCCTCAAACGTACCTGCGAACTTACAGGTCAAATTTACCAGCGAAGGCGGGAAAAAAAAATGGATATTGAATACCAGTCCTAACTGCTTGGAAAACCGACACGACTTTTGGTAGTTTCAAAAGTGTTATCGGAGGACGTGGGCACCTATAAATTAGTGCGAGTCAGAGTTAGGGTTACCTGGGAGTTAGTGACGCGTTAGTGACGCGATGATGCATTGTTTTACTTCCGCCACCAAGACGAAAATTTTTGGAGGGAATTTCGTCGTCTGGCACTGGGAGAAGGATTATCTTCTAATAAAAGTGTGTTTTTACGCTTGGTGTAGTTTTTCCTGTGACAGGTTTCCCTGTTATCAGGGGCATAGGTAGACCCAAGAGTACCTCTATCATTCCAAATGTTTTCTTCACAAATGTCTAAATCACAGCTAGCTAGCCGTTCTTTTCTATTTTTTCTGTCCCTTCTTTGACCTAAATCGCTATCTGGTTTTGTCTTTTTTTTTTAAGTCCTGTCAATGACGCAACTAGCTAGTTAAAATAAAGTAGCGATTTTACATAAAACAATGAACCAAAATCTTTAAATGCAAAAAGACAATACCAAATAAAATACTAAGAAAGACACATAGATATAGCCACTGTCCTTGTTCCGCAAGGCGATCCAATATACTACATAATCTTATTCTTTCCTAGTGCTATTAGAGTCCAGAGCTTGAAATGGGTTGCTTGAGTCAGCCACGAATAACAATAGCTTGGCAGAGCTTACGTCATTCACTAACAAGCATGACTAGATTGTCCTAGGGACACGCGCAGGACGCTGCCATCTTTATTCTAGAAGTAAAGGTCTGTATTTTATAAGATAGGATAGGCCTCGTTTTGATCTTCCAATGAAATAACCTCCACCCTGCTTGTACTCCCAAACCTTCATCCAATGTCGTTTTCGAATCAGGATGTTTTTTTAGCGCTGCCGTTTTGTCGCGGGACGTTTTCGTACATTCGTATCTGCGTTAGAGTAGTCGCTCTTGTGATTGTATCCAACTTAAATTTTCTGAACAGCGCCGACACTGTGCATTCTGTCACAGGCCAAAAATTTATTTTTTTCCATTTTTGGTGTCTCTAGCCTTCTCAATACACTTTATGTCTGCGGTAAAGTACGGTGCGGCGGACACATTTCTAAGCCTTTCCACACTCGTCGGAGTTAGATAATTGCCGGTTAATGACGGAGCCGGTAACCTAAGAGGAGACCTCTGCGTCGGTCGTTCAATCCTGTCCTCCACCAGAACCTTAGTTCTTGTTTAATAACTCCCTGGTCATTGTTCCAAGGATCCGTGTGGGAGATAAGCGACGGAGTGGGTGTAGGTTGTTTTTTTTTTCTTTTAAGTGTGTGTGTGTATGTATATGTGAATGTGCGAAATGTGTGTGTGGGTATGTATGTGGAACTGTGTGTGTTTTTACGTCTGCGCATTTTTTTTTATTTAACATGCCAGAATAAATTTTATGTTTGAAAAGTTTGAAGGCGTGTCGCATGGTTGGGATCGCTAGTAGGTTGGGGGGCTGCGTGTTGCACGCGATGGTAGTAGGGGTTTGGTAGCACGGCGACAGACGTTCCACGTTCAGCTTCTAGAGTCTAGAGTCGAGGCTTTGCGGACAACAAAACATCCTCTGGGTAGTCAATACCTGCTTGAATGTGACATAAGTTCAAGAACAGAAAACGCAGAAGCACCTCATTAACGTGACAGATTTAATTTAATTACCGTATATAAACCAGAACAATCACTTTACATGGAGAGGGAACTTAAAATTGCAAAAAAAAAACATATATTTTAAAATGTCATATGCATATTAAATATAAGAAAATAAGTGGAATAACATTCAATTTATAAGAAGTCTACGTCTTTCTTCGCAAATCTGACATGCTTCCAAATTTTATTAAGAGCTTTATTAGATAACCTTTAAAATGGGAAGGGTACGTCATAATAAACCAACCCAGGGCATCCACTTACTAAAATCCGCACCAGAGGCATAGTGGGGGCAATGGTGGCACGATGCCCGGGGGCAAGGGCGTAGCTAGGGCTTGACTTTTATGGGGGCTCTGCAATTTGTGTAGTATTTAAAATTTATTGTAAAAAAAACACTCATTTGGGGGCCAACCTCAAGTGGGGCACGGAGGATTTTCAAATTCTCCCCACCCCCTTCTTACCCCTTCCCCACCCTAGCTACGCCACTGCCGAGGGCCACACTTTGGGGGGGGGGCACCAGACGCAGCCTATATATCTCTGTGAAGTTCATGAAAACCAATGCTAGGATCCTCCTCACTAATTCTACAGTCAGTTCCAAAGATTCCAATGCTAGGATCCTCCTCACTAATTCTACAGTCAGTTCCCAAGATTCCAATGCTAGGATCCTCCTCACTAATTCTGCAGTCAGTTCCCAAGATTCCAATGCTAGGATGCTCCTCACTAATTCTGCAGTCAGTGCCCAAAATTCCAATGCTAGGATCCTCCTCACTAATTCTGCAGTCAGTGCCCAAGATTCCAATGCTAGGATCCTCCTCACTAATTCTGCAGTCAGTGCCCAAGATTCCAATGCTAGGATCCTCCTCACTAATTCTGCAGTCAGTTCCCAAGATTCCAATGCTAGGATGCTCCTCACTAATTCTGCAGTCAGTGCCCAAAATTCCAATGCTAGGATCCTCCTCACTAATTCTGCAGTCAGTGCCCAAGATTCCAATGCTAGGATCCTCCTCACTAATTCTGCAGTCAGTGCCCAAGATTCCAATGCTAGGATGCTCCTCACTAATTCTGCAGTCAGTGCCCAAGATTCGCAAGCATATAAGAATGCGGCCATGACCTTGGAGCTGATCAGTCTGACTTTTAGAGTAGAAGAGACTGCAAGCAGGGTTAATGCAGCGATACACTACTGTCAAAAACAAAACAAATACAAAATTAAAAAACTCATAAAACTAAAACTATATAGCCGTATCCCAGGGTCCTCAGGGCTCGAAAAAAAAAAAAAAACCTCCAGAAGAAAAGAAAAAAGAGGCAGACAGAGAAAGCGATGGGAAGACAACATCAAAGAATGGACGGGCCTGCCACTGAGAGAGATTCTATCCAAGGTAAAAAACTGAGAGGAAAGACAAAAAAAATGTCAACAGATCTTGTGTGGAGCCCCAACGGTTCAAAAGACTCACTAAAGGATAGGTGAAGGTGAAGACACTTAGTACGTACTGATCTATATTGTATCAATACGTATACACGAAATGCCCTTTTGTACATCTGTGTATCGTCTATATCTCGACTTGCTGTGGTATCTCTAAAGATGTAAGCTTACAACGAAGTGTCAGTATACCATTTTGAATGACCACATTATTGCTATCATTTCTACTTTTCTTTTCTCAGGTTGGTGTTAGGAAATAGACAGATGTAGAGCATGGCGCCTTCACCGGGGGCGTCGTTAGGCTTCACTCCCCCAAGAGCCCCCCCCCCTTTTTATCCACCTTGTAGCCTTCTCCCTTCCGTCTTGTGAATAGAACGAAACCCATTCGAATGGCTCAAGTCTGTCGCTTTGTAGTTGAATGACAGACGACAGACTCTTACAATCACTGACGACAGTCTCACAATCGACACGATCTAAACCGAAATGTTCCGATCGTTTTGAAGAAGTACCGTGTGTGAAAAGTTCTTAGCAGACAGTGACTCGCCGAGACACGGTCCGTTAACCGACCAGTAGGTGGAATGCATAAACCAAAACGTCGGGAATTGAGGGTGGGAGGGGGGGGGGGAGGGAGGACACAACGTAGAAATAACATCTTGGAGGAGGGGATAAAAACAGAAATTGGAAAGTAATTTTTATCTACATTTAAAAAAAAAACATTTTAATGAAGAAAGGGAAGTAACTAGGTTGACATACACTCAGAAGTCTCGCGTTTCATTGCAATATAAACTATAGATTGGTATCAGCAATATTAGAATATTGGAATAAGGGAGGCAATAGATGACGTACTTGTATTCCATCTTTAGTGTACGCCGTCTTTTCTTGAGATTGAAACAAATATATTCTCTTTAGGATTCAAAACAATTGTGGGCAATTTAGAATGCATAATTTAGTTCCTATTATGATGTATCACTTTCCATCTCTACATTCTACATGCTATTTCTAAGATGGTGGCATGATTATAATTCGGAAAGTAAAAAGTTAAAATTATACTTTTGAGGTCAGATCTCATCTTAACAGTGTCCGGTCTTGTAAAAGACGTCTGTGATGAGTCCATCAAATGAAAGGTCTGGAAGAAGACATCAGTGGCTCTCACATCATCTGTGGGCTCCACAGGTGATAGAAAACAAATGCAACTAGTATAGATTGATGATTAAACAGGCTGTAGGAAGCACCTGATATCGGAGAAGCTCTCAGAGGTCCCAGAAATTGATTACCTTTTTTTTTCTGTTCTAAGCTAAAATTGACTAGTTTTTAAGTTGTAAAATGTCAAAAAAAAAAAAAAGGCAAATGACAGAGAAGAATGGAGAAAGTAGGTTAATAAATCTTGTGTTGTGCCCCAATGGTCCAGATGACCAAGGAATAGATGAAGGTGAAGGTGGAGTTAGATGTGAGCCTGATGTCATATTATGATTTATCTAATTAGTCTTATTCTTTTGTAAAGGGTCAATCTCTTATACAAAGCCTCAAGAAAAAAAAATTCCTTTAGTTATTTCTATACTAAATGGATTTTATCCTCTTTAAAATAAAAAAATTAAATTAAACAGAACTTTTTAAACTCTTTCTCTCCGTAATTATTTACCACATTCTGGTGGAATCAACGCCGGTATCGTCAGTTAGGAGAGAAAGAGTTAACTTTGTGACACAATTCTAAAAAAATCTAAATCCGTTTGTATAAATGTGTTGACAATATAGTACAATAGTATCTCCCTTACTAAGTAACTATTAATAGTGAATAGTTGTAAAAATGGTGTATTTTTATGGAAAAAAAAACTGCTTGTGTACTTGTTTTTAAAAATCTGATTTTTCGCTTGCAGAAAAGAAAAAAGTAGCCGTTGCAAGGGTCCAAAATATTATGATATCGGATTTTCTTTATCTTTTCTAGTTTACAAGTTCTAAACGGGACGGACGGACGGACAGACATTCCACACAAAACTAATAGCGTCTTTTCCCCTTTCGGGGGCCGCTAAAAAATGAACCCATCGGGAAAACCCAGTCGTTTCACACAAAGAAACAGAACCCAGTATTGAAGCTAATTTTAACACGAGAGATTTTTATAGGTGATACTCTTCAAGCGTATTTAATTAAACATAACACTAGCAAGAGGGAGGGGGAGGGATATGGTAGGACATAATTTATTTCATTTTGATAGTGCTGATAATCATTAGCGCAAGTCTTTTTTTTTTTTTCTTCATAACTTTGTGACTGGCATCACGCAAATCCTTGTAAGAAAGACAGGTGCTAGAGCCACATTATGCTGTAGTCCGCTGTAGCGCCCTTGTGTCTTTGGCGTTAAAAGAAATAGCGTCATATAACAATTTTTTTATTTTTTTTTTCTTAGGCAAAGATGGGCGAGAATATGAATAGATTCGTCCCGAACTAATTTCTGTTGGGCTAAAGACTTCAGCAGTGACTTAAACCATAACCGACGGTATGGCTGTTGGTATTGGCCTGTTTCAGTCGTGGGACGACAGCGGTTTATCTTTTTTTCGTGTGACTGTTGGGCCCTATTACCGAGAGACATTCCAGTCCACACATAATGTAGGATAAGGTGGCATTCGCTTTGTTGGTAGAGTGTCCAGCCATTTGGCACGCCTTTCTTCTACAGCTGATGCCATTGCTTTTTCGCTGTCCATAGCTTTCTTTGTTAACATCTCTCTCCATGTAGTGCCGTCTATGTCTTCCCAGAAGTCAACATCCATTTCCATTTAATTGCCGTTTGATTACATCCACAGGTCGGATGTTGGAACGACCAGTTCTTCTTAAGCTTGTTGTGAGTTGTCCATAAAGGCTGTTGGTATTATATTATTTCATGATCTCTAGTCATATTCTAGAGGCGCGGTGGCTGAGCGGTAAAGCGCTTGGCTTCCGAACCGGGAATCCTGGTGAAGACTTGGGTTTTTAATTTCGGGATCTTCGGGCGCCTCTGAGTCCACCCAGCTCTAATGGGTACCTGACATTAGATGGGGAAAAGTAAAGGCGGTTGATCGTTGTGCTGGCCACATGACACCCTTGTTAACCGTAGGCCACAGAAACAAATGATCTTTACATCATCTGCCTTATAGACCACACCACAAGGTCTGAAAGGGGAACGTTACCTTACTTTACTAGTCATATTCTAGATGAAAAAAAAAAAAGAAAGTAAGTTTCCCCTTTCATACCTTGCGATCTATAGGGGCAGATGATGTTAAGTTCATCTGTTTCTTTGGCCAGCGGTTAACGAGCAGAGTCTCGTGTGGTCAGCACAACGACCAACCGCCTTTACTTTCATAAACTAAAGTCAGTTGGGTGGACTCAGGGGCGCCCTGAAAATCCCGAAATTCAAAATCCCAGTCTTCACCAAAATTCGAACCCAGGACCCTAGCTAAGCGCTTAACCACTCAGCCACCGAGCCCCCAGTTTTTAAAAAGCTTAGTACTTTTTTGCCCCCTGTCTTGACTAGACTATATCTCTTTCACACAATTACAACCTGTCGTTTCTGTAATCTCAACGGTGTGTACATCATTGCCTTGCAAAGACGTTTCTAATAAGCTGTTAGCTGTATTCCTTCGCTAGGACTGTGTTTACACATACAGTATCTTTAGTTTTAGCCTTTCAGTGCCGGTATTACGCCCGAGCTATTTGGGCACTTGACCACCCGAGTGAATGCAAGTGCTGGGAACACTTGTTGCTTTAATTGTAGAAGCTGTAGAGGAAAATTTCTAAAAGGTAGAATACGGGGATTCTCGTTATATATATATATATATACAGAGAGAGAGAGAGAGAGGTCGAATGTGAATACATTAATTGTCCATCCTCTTGTGAAAACTTTCATGCCTCCAAACCCTGGTTTATCTAATATGTAAAAACATAGAAAAAGGCGGGTTCTAAATACAATCTCGTTCCCTCTTGCTTTTTTTAAATGATCTTTTTTTTTTATATGGGGGCACTGTTGCTGAGGGACTCCGCGTTCGAATCCCAAGGAGGATTAAGAATTTTGGAGATTTTTTTTAAAATACGCCTCTTAGTCCAATCAACTCTATTGACATTAGTTGGGGAAAAGTAAATACACGTGGTCGTTGTGCTGGCTACATGACACTATCGTTTATCGTAAGCCATAGAAACAGATGACCTTTGCATCATCTGCCCCCTTTAGATCGCAAGGTCTGAAAGGGGTAGTATTCTATATTTAAAAATCCAGGGATAATGCTTACTAAAAGCTCGTAGGTAAATAGCCAGGACGATTGATCTAAGGATCCTGACCACCTCTGTTTGAGAATTATTTTTGCGGCGTATTCAAACTGTGGTCTATGCTTGACTGATCTGACAGGACACTGCGAGAACTAACCCCTCCCTCGTACTGTCTCTCTGTTTCTCTCAACTCAACCAAGCGAAACGCCTTTGGTTCCCTAAAAACATTGAGGTGTGTGTGTGGGGGGGGGGGGGTGAGAATGAGTTAGGTCTGGGGGGTTGGGGCAACTTTTCACATTCCACCAGCTTGTATATCACAGCGGCACCCGTCCATCACCATCCCTCCCCACACAGACACTGTTTTTTTTTTTGTGTTCACAACTTGTGTGTTATCGACACTTCAGGGGGTTACCAGTGGCACTGAATAGTACTCCGAGAGTGTGCTTCTGTAGACAAGGTTAATCTAGGAACATTTGTCGCACTAAATACTTAGACAACCCCAGCCAGCTACACACAGGTAGAGCAGAACTGACAATACAGAAATCTTTGTTTGACATAAGATTCTGCTAATGGACAGAAATAAGATACAAAACAATAGACAAATCAAATAAAGAAATTATTCGCATTAGCAGCCACCAATTTTCTTCACCATTTCAAGACTTTTTATTCTTTATCTGCGTTCTCCTTCAGCTCCGGAATCCGTCACGGAGCTATTGGGGTATCACGCAGGATCTGTAGATAGATACCTTAGATAGAAACTCCTTGAATGGCAGGCCCGTCCATTCTTTAATGTTTTCTTCCCATCGCTTTCTCTGTCTGCCTCTTCTTCTTTTTCCTGGTACTCACCCCAATAGAAAAGATTTTTCTTTAGCCGGGCGTACTGACTTAGACTTAGGTCCTACCGCGCCGTTCGGCGCATTGGGCAGCAAGCTGTCTCCAAAAAGATCTTCACTGGCAATGTCTGAAGCCTCCTCCCACCTGGTGTCCACTGTTCTGAGATTCTCCATGAAGGTGTGGCGCCAAATTGGCCTTCATGTCATCGCAACTCTTGGTATACGTAGTTCATTTTGTCGTAGAACATGTCCCGCAAACCTCATGCGACGTTCTGTCACAACCTCACTAAGTGTTCGACTCCCAGTTCGGCAAAGGATTTCCTTGTTTGAGACCCAATCTGTGTAACTGGCTACCAGAATCCGTTTCAGCCATTTTTGTTGAGCCACATTTAGCCTTTTTGCCGGGCGTACATGCACTGTCAAACTCACCCAGCAGAATAAGGTTGACGTAAGCATATTCTCCACCATCATGAAACTTTCATTAGAACAGCGCTTGTGATATTTGGACGCTAGAGAGAAGGATCCTAGCAATGAAATTGAGATGCTTCAGAAGGATCCTAGTCATTACATTCAAAGACCACATCACAAACCAAGAGATTAGAGACAGGGTTACTGTAGTGATTGGACCCCATGATGACATGCTAACTATCGTATAAAAAAACGCAAGCTAAAAATCTATGGCCATATTACAAGGTCTTGGTGGCTTGCAAAAACCTTCCTTCAGGGAACAGTACCAGGAAAAAGAAGAAGAGGCAGACAGAGAAAGGGATTGGTGGGGGGGGGGGGGGGACAACATTAAAGAATGGACGGGACTGCCATTGAAAGTTGTTGTTACTAAGGCTAAAGACAGAGAGGAATGGAGAAAGACGGTCGACAAATCTTGCATGGTGGCCCAACGGTCCAACAGACTAAGGGAGAGGTAAAGGTATGGGGTGGTGATTGTGACACCGGACATACTCTGTGAGCTTCATACATGCATGCTCTGCACATTGCCACATCCAGCAATTCTTACGCCTTTCCATGGGCACCCTGAGCCTCAGTAACATGAAGCACCTAGATGGAAGAAGGAGTGTCACAGCGTGACGTCTTTGTTATGAGCGCTAATGGGGCGTCCTTAACAGTTTGAGGGTTTGGTCAAATATTAGTACTATGGGCTGACGACAACAGGTTCTCTTTATCGCGGGGTCCCACTTAAGAGTGGAGCAAACGAGAGTGAAGTCCGAAATAATATAAACGGAGTTTAAAACATCATTAATTTAGTCTCTTTTCGTTCAAATCTCTTAACAGGTTTTAAATAAATGAATAAACAAATAAAAGGTTGCCTCAGGCGCTATCTCAAAATAAAATGCAGAAGATGTCTTGGCTTCCTATTAAATGTTTCCTAAGAGAATCAACTGTGTTTACTTAAACACGTAACATGTAAGGACACAACTCAACTACCGAAGACATTTCCCTTCCTTTAACATTTCGTCGCTTTTAATTACATTTTAATTATTGATTATACAATCCGAAATCCATTTATTACCCGTTTAATTTTCTCCAGCTCTGAATACGCGAATGACGCGCCCGACACAATATCCTCACTTTCGCTGGCTATTGGATTTAATCAAAACAGAATTTTATAAGACATTCAGCTCCCTTGACACCAGTTAACTCTGTTACTTCGTTTCAAAAGTTGTACCATTTGGTGGCATTCGAACGAGCGCGTAAACGAGGGTTGCCGTTTGGCTGGCAAGAAAAGAATATAAAACATCATTGATTTAATCCCTACTCGCTCAAATCTTTTAACAAGTTTTGAATAAATGAATAAACAAATAAAAGCAGTGAATACAGTGAAAGGAACTGAAGAATGGCTTAGGCCTAAAGCCAGAAATTCGTATTATTCCACTGCCGCACTTGGCGAAGAAAGAAGTCAGGGGAGGCAATGTCATGGAAAGTCAACTTTTGGTTATTATCATGGATAAGCCAAGAGGATTTGTAGGAGTGTGTTGTTTTTTTTTATTTGCAGAGGCGCGAAAATTAGTGGATGATCTTCGCGTGTTTGTTGAGAAGCCGGCTAGAGTTAATTCCTCTTGTTAAATGGATTAGTGCGAGGTTCTGGTCGTATTATATAAATCTTCAAAAACTTTTTTTTAAATACGGGAAGGGGGGGGATTCCTTGAACAGATTGCTTGGCAAAGAGAGAGTTGGGGGGGGGGGGAGAGGGGGAGATATATCTTAAAGGAAAAGTAGTCTAGCTGTAATGATCAAGTTCTATAGGTTTAGCGACGATATTCTTAGGTTATGGGTTGACAAGATCTGGGCTCGAGGGATGAGTCCGCTGTCACTCTGTGTGTCACAGTGTGTCAACGCGTGTGTGTGTGTGTGTGTGTCACTGTGTGTGTACACCTGGCTGTGCTAGTGTGGGTTACGTAGATGTCATGTTTATCAAAAATGATTTCGCCAAGGGGGAAAATAAAAAAAAAAAAAGCATTTACACATCCTACAGTTAAAACACAAATAGATGTGCACCTGAAGATCCAAGGGCAGTGGGGGAGAGGGGCGCAGTCGGTGGGAGATAGAAAGATAGATTCTGAGACTTAAGTAACAAAATTGTCTGTCTGTCCGTCTCGACCTACTTCTCCGTTTTTTTTTCTTAAAAGGGGACATAACTTCAAACAGGCTTTACATATATTATTCTTTATTAAAACAAACAAACAAACAAACAAAAAAACATAAAAAGCAATACTTATTTTATTACAGTCACATTATGAACATAATTAGGCTAATTTAACATTAACTAGTTCGCAAACATTTAGAAAGCAGAAAGTAAGGTGTATGCGTGTATGTAAAAACTAAAACCGTTTGATCAATCTTGTAAAACTCGACATAAATGTTTCTTACATCATGGCGGATAATCTCATAACTACTTCTCCGACGACTAGTGTGCCCTAAAAAATAGTAATTGTACCTCTAGTTTATAAAAAAAACGAATTTTAAAAAAAAAAAATCGGGTAAACCCGTTTTCACAGAATTGACAAATCAAAATTCAATCCTGTAGATCAATAATACAAAAACTAAGACCTGCTGACCGCGGGTCATATCCGGCTAGTATGATATAAAAAATGGATGCGCGATGGCAAACCGGGGTCCGGGGTTCGAATCCTGGTTAAGACAAGGATTTTTTTAATTCGGAATCTTACGAGTCTCTGAGTCCGCCCAGCTCTAGTGGGTACCTGACATTAGTTGGGGAAAAGTAAAGGTGGTTGGTCATTGGGGTTAGCGTGAGGGTTAGGGTTAACCTTAGGCCACAGAAACAGATGACCTTTACATCATCTGCCCTATGGACCACAAGGTCTGAAAGGGGAACTTTACTTTTCTGATATAAAAAAAAAATAGATATAAAGTGTCAGACCCCAACTGGGTGATAAATGAGAGATGGCGTCGAATTTTATATTCAAGCTTTCAAAGGAATTCAAACTCCCACCTCTTTATTTGTGAATAAAGTAGTTTCATAATTTCTCTCTCTCTCTCTCTCTCTCTCACTATATATATATATATATATATATATATATATATATATATATATATATATATATATATATATGGCTTAACAGGTTCAGCAAAGCATTTTATCTGTAACAAATTGTGTATGCACATAATTTAAGATTACAACAATAAAGGGCTGGGTGTTCCTGTAGATCCTTGCCTAGGGTAAGAATAAACAGTAACTTGCCTACATACTTGGTTCTTTGGAATTAAGTTTTCGTAAACCTAGATCTCGTCCCTGGGGCGACCACCCATTCGAAGTACTTCACTGTTGTAGTTACGTAATATAAGACGTAAAAGTTACAAATGTCTACAGAGAGATCGCAGTATAGATGGTGTGTAGATCTTTTTAAATCCTGAGGTGTCTAGATATATCAAACTTAAAGCTATTCTGTTTTTGATTTTCTATTCCTCGATTTAAATAATAACTCACATAATTAGAATTTGTTTTTGTTCAATTTAAAATCTCCGTAATTAGTTTTCCAAGTTCCGACGGAATTCTTCATTTTGCTAATTAATATTTCACTCCCCTGTTATGCTTCAATAGCTTTGTCGTTTGTTATCAGAAACTGTTGTATTTGGTCTAGAATTAAAGTTGAATGTATGCTCTTTATATAATAAAAAGGTAAAGTTTATAAAATCAACCATTAATTTAATTTAATGAGGTCAACGATGGTATTGTCAATTAGGAGAGAAAGAGCTATAACAGTTTTTTTTTTTTTTTTGTTTTTTTATATATAATGTTGTTTTGTTTTTAAAACCCTTGAATAAGTTTCGGAAATTCCTACAAAAATGAAGATTACTGAGTTTGAGTTAAATAGTACACCTCATACACATAATTTAGGTCATCTCGTGTGAAGATTATGATGCCGAAGCATCCGTTGCTTCACAGAAATCCATACCGCATTGGTGACAGTTTAACACGCTTACCACAGGACCAGGAAGCTATTAAAAAACAACAACAACAACAACAAAAAAGAAAACAACCTGTAAATCAACCATTGCAACGATACATTTTGACTAATTCTATTTACTCCGTAGAGTGGGCTTAAATTATTGGTATTCTAAAGACGATGAACATTGAATACACATGCAATCATAAACCACAGCATAGGCTTTAATGTAATGCTACAGGCTAGATGATGTTTGTGAGAGAAAATAAAGTGAAACCTAATTAATATTCAGTGTAATAGTTTCCTGAGCCTGAGTCCACTCAGCTCCAGTTGGTACCGGACTTAAATTGGGGAAAGTAAAGGAGGTTGGTCGTTGTACTGGTCGTTAACCATTGGGCATAGAAACAGTTGATCTTTGTATCATCTGGCCTATGGATAGCAAGGTCTGAAAAGGGAACTTTTCTTTTCAAAAAGCTAATTAAAGGTAAATAGAAAAAAAATTTAATTAAAAACTCTTTTTGTTCTTGTTAATTAATTTTTGCCTCATTTTTTTTAGTCCATTGTTAAATTTTAGCACTATTTGTCTACGACATACTTTTAAAATAGACTCTAAATTAACATCAGATAATTATTTTCAATAGACATTGCTGATAGCAAACGAAGCCAAACAGGTAGCTTTCAAATGACATGAATTAAATAGCCTACTCAGTGACCTGTAATCGATAGCTAGCATACAAAGAGACCAGATTTCAATAGGTAGCTCCCTAGAAACGGACTTTTACAAAGTGACCTGAAATCGATAGGTAAGTTACAAAGTTATCAGAAACAGATAGGTAGCCTACACACTGATCTGAAATCGATAGGTAACCAACAAAGTGACCTGAAATCGATAGTTAAGCTACACAGTGACCCCTTTTTAGTTAGGTAGCCAATACAGTGATCGGAATCTGATAGGTAGCCTCACAGTGACCTGAAATCGATAGGTATCTTACAGTGTGACCTATTTTTTTTTTCGGTAAATCAATGAATTAAAGTTTATAGATAACCCCTGAAACGTTTCACTATTCATCAAACAGAAATGAAAACGAGACTCATTGGTGTGATCCCACGTGTCAAGCAAATGTCTTATACATTCATCTCAAATGTTTCACTGATACTAGTTTTCTCTTTTTCAAATGCACCGCCGACACAAGAGAAGCTACAGAATGACACTGCTTAGAATACGATTGTTTTCGCATTGAAAGGCTGACATTTTGTCATCTTTATGAGTTCAACCTTATATAGTTACATACATAATAAACAGTCAAAGAAACACGTTCCTTTTTAAGTGTCATCTCCTATGGTCGATCAAACCAATTTTTGTCAAGCGGAAAATTTTTTTAAAAAGTAGACGACGGGGGTATATTTATACGAAACTTTGAAAATGGCTGACAACTTGTTTTTAGATGAAAGTAAAAAGGTTACTTAAGTAAGTTTACTTTGCTTTAACTAAAGACAAATAACATTGGGATAAAGATGGAGGAAATGAGAACTAAAATGAAAGGGAACTTGGGAATTAGTTGTTGCTGTGGAAACGCTGATCTTAGCAGTTTAGGGTTAAATACCTCTTAATCTTTTTTTTTTTTTTTTCTGATAACTTCTTCAGTTCAGTTCAATGTACTGTCCAGTGCCAAGAAATAGCTTGATGACCAGTTTTTAAAAAGGTGAAACTGCCCTTCTCTCTCTCTTTATCTCAATCTGTGTGTGTATGACCGCTGACATACAAACAGATGATTCGAAGGACTGTTGGATAAACAGATCGACAGATACCTGCACGGAAGGACAGTTTAGATATAGAAATAAATAAATAAATAAATAAAGATAGATAGATAGATAGATAGATAGATAGATAGATAGATAGATAGATAGATAGATAGATAGATAGATAGATAGATAGGTAGATAGATACATACATACATACATGCATACATACATACATACATATATATATAGATACATAGATAGGCGATAAATAGATAGATCCAATAGATAGATAGATAGATAGATAGATAGATAGATAGATAGATAGATAGATACTCATTTCACTAGACCAACATCTGCAACGTTTAAGACTAAAAAAACACATTTCAAAGGACAGAGAATTACACAGGACACACAAGACAGACTAACAGTGTCAACAGATATATGGGACAGATAGGCGCACCGGACGACAGACAAAAAGACAAAACCCCGTTGATCCGCCACAAAGCCACAATAGTCCAAGTCATAAAAACAGTTACTTAACACAACGAGCTGTCGGTCGAGTGGCTCCGTTAAGCTCCCCTCGTTAACCGCCAAACACTTTCAGAACTCTGACTTAATGTTCCACGTTGAGCCTGGAGAGCTCGCAATCTATGCTCACATCAATAAAATGCGGCGCAATGCCTAAGCCTCACCCTTGCACAATTGAGATCTGTGTTGTTGTTTTTTTTTTTAAAGCTGTTTTTGAAGCATATCCCAAAAAAACAGTTTGGATCCTCCCCGTGGGACTGTCTCAAACTAGGTTCAAAGGTCATTGTTAGAGATGATGCAGCGCTTCAGAACCATGTCCTCTTCTGTTCTATCAACAAGATCACGTGACTTAACCGCGATTAATTGAAGACATCGGGCTTAACTTTTAAGAGGACTACAATAAGGACACTTAAAAAGTGTTTTTTTCCACCCAAAAAATAAACAAAAATACCCAGAATCTAAATGTTTGAACCTTGGGGGAGCTACCACCTTCTACCAAGCGCGTCCCCAGGTGGCGGATAGGGGAAAGACCCTTAGATATAAGGGTTAGCTGTGAATAGCAAATAAACAGCCGCGGACTAACTGGTTTGCAGTCATGGAGGATGAGGTGAAGTATTCCAGTGGTTAGAATATTTACTAAAAACATCTCAGAAATCCAGGGAAATGATTGCAAAAAGCGAGTATAGGGCGCTCTAACTCTAAACCCGGGTAGATGAAACCCGTTAGCTAGGGATAGCAGTTCATCTAGGAGAGAAAACTCCGAAACTAAACACCTGCTGCCTTGCAGATGATCTTGGATGATCAAAGGCTATGGGGGCACACCCAGAAAGAAAAGCAGGCTGAAGTCGGAGTCAATGGGCCTCCTGGCGCATAACACATTGACACGCAACCTCATTTATGTTGGAGTTCAGTAACGATTCTAATAGATGTGGTGTCCTGCCTGTGGTATCCCGCCGCGCAGGTAGGGGACCGGGCTCTCCGCCTCGAAGGAGACCAAGAGGCCCGTATAAGACACTGGCCCCAAAGCACCCCAACAGAAAGAGAACTCTATGGAGAGCTCCCTGATTTGGAAACCACTGCGCAGTTCATCTCATGTAGTGGTCTAGCAATTGGCCATTTGGACCGTTGGGGCACCGCACATGATCTGTCGACAATCTCTCTCCATTCGTCACTGTCTTTGCCAAGATTTAGAGTCGCTTTCAATGACAGTCACGTTAGCACATTGCTTCTTTAGTCTGCCTCTCCTTTTTTCCCCTGGTACTGTTCCTGCAGGACGGTCTCTGAGAGACATGTCTTACTTATGATATAGTCGCAAAGTCATTAGCGTAACTAACGTTAGAGGGACATCAAGAGGTTTGATCGCCATTGCGATCCAATACTGGTGAGAGCTCGCAAGAGTGTTTGCCGTTTCGAAGTGTATCTTACTTCCTAATGTGAAGTGCAGGTGACATTATATTATAGACTGTTAATTATTTATTTATATAATTCCTTTGTAGATTAGGAAATAGTTAGCTCTAATTACATATTTTATAGAATAATATAGCATTATCCCACAACGTTAATTTCAACACAATGGCAATAATTTAAAGGAAAAAAAAACTAGATCTGGGGGAAAATACCCAGCATTGGAAGCCCTGCTAGAAACTCCCCGCCCTTGTAGTCTTACTGTTAGCAAGTTAATGTGCAACTACCCTACTAGCAAACGTCGTCACGTCCCACTGAGTTAATGGATGGGAGCAGGGGACCCCCCGTTCTGTTGAGTGAACCCATTCAGTACTAGAAAGTTTCGCGACGGATAGGGGTAGGAAAGAGTGGTAGAGGAGATGGGGGGGGGGAGGCTGCATTGAAAGTAGCTTCAATGAAAAAGTAAATTTGTAGCTATAGTTAGTAACCAGGGCCACTGACCTATACAAAAGTTGCAGGGTTCAAGAAATCACAAGTTAAGAATGTAGTTCGAACGATGGGTTAAAAGTTCTAACACTTTCATTTTTTTCGCTGAAAATATAATTATAATGGAAAATGATGTAGCATAGTTATGGAATGCTTACGATCACAAGAACATTTTCAGTCTTCCATTTCTGTTCCAATAGTATGATGCCATGTAAACAAGGGAGACAATCAGGAAACATTGAATTCAACTTCATCCTCCAAAAACATAGAAGTAAAAAAAAAATATTATTATCTTATTTTCTTATCTTATAAATTAAAGACGTTATTTTTTAAAAAAAAAAGAAGATGATGATTATTGTTATTATTCATTTTATTTAGCGTGTCTTCCAAGCTCTTATAGCATTCTCAGTGCGAACTGGGTCCTATCTTTTTTCGTGTGTGGATATTTTTTAGAATCTAGAACTGGGTATCTGGGTGGTTGCGTTGCTGCCTTTAGGTGCGCTAAGAAAACAAAGGGATGGTCCTGGGCTTGAAGTCTGCCCGACGCTATCCCCAGCCAACATGCAGGAGGTTTGGGCTAAACTGGCCGAGTGGTATGATCTCTGGGCTGTCGCCCTGATGACCCTGGATTCGAACCCTGCCAGATGCCATCGCTCGTCATCCTGCGGGAGGCTTGCGCTGGGATCTAATAATACTCAATTTTGAAGGAACTTCCAAATCATGTAAAAAAGAAACAGAGATCAGAACAACCTACATCCAAAACTTTGCCATTACATCGCTCTAGCAACTCCACCACCACAAACCGATAACGTAAATTTACTTGTAATCTCCCCTTTTTTTCAAAATAAAGATTTTCAAAAGTTAGGCAATACGGAGCTTAGGAAAGATACCAGCAACAGAGCTAGGCAGGCCTTAGGGTGGAATCCCCAGGGAACAAGACGCAGAGGAAGACCAAAAAGAACATGGCGACGCAGTGTACTTGAAGAAGCAGAGAAGACCGGGAAGAGCTGGGAAACCATAAAAAAAAAAAAAAAAAAACTAGCAAAAGACCGTGGAGGGTGGCGTGTTTTTGTCGAGGCCCTATGTTCCATGAGGAACACAAAGGAGTGATGATGATGATGTTGATGAGGCAATGCTGAAAAAACTTCTGCCAGATACCCTTCCCCCCCCCCCTCTGGTCTACAAATGAGATTGGACCACAGTTCTCCGAGCATGCTATAAGCATGAAAGTAGCGCTATATAAAAGCTATAATATACGTTAAAAATCCTTCCCCTCCTTTTTTTTTTCCATTTGGTATAGTCTCCGCCCAATCCTGCCATGAGCAAACTGAGGATAATCTGGAAGATTAACATCAGCTTTCAAGTAAAATTAAAACTGTATTCTTCACTAATAGTCTCTGTACTCCTATATGGTTGTGTAAGTTGAATACTGAAAGCTAAGGCTAGTTGCGCTGTTTGAGCTCTGAACAGTCTTTCGGATTTATCGATGGTCCCGGGTTCAAACCCTGCTCGCTCCCATCCCCGTCGTCCTGCGGGAGGTTTGGACTAGGAAGTAAACTATCTTCAACCCTAAAGGTACTACCGAAACATGTTAAACATTTTTATTGTACAAAATAGCAGAGACAGGAATCGCCAATGTGTGAAAAGGCATCATGGTTTGAGGGGGATCTGGGGAAATGGATTGAGAACTAGTCCACACATAGAGTCTGACAAGTCTCTTGAGCCGTCGCAAAAGTCCACATCTCAGTCTACTGGAAGCTTCTCGCCTCCGCTTTCCTAAACATCACGATATACATTTATAAAAGATGTTACGAGCTGCTTTGATAAAGTGGTGTGTTCAGATGTGTGTGTGTGTGTGTGTGTGTGTGTGAGAGAGAGAGAGAGAGAGAGAGAGAGAGAGAATAGCAGACTTGGAAGAGAGAGAGAAGAATAAAGAGAGAAAAGAATTGGAAAAGTGATAGAGGCTGAAAAGAAAGAGAGTAGAAGAGACTTGAACAAGAGAGAGAGAGAGAGAGAGAGAGAGGGGAAGAAATAGGAAGAGAAGAGGAGATTTGGAAATTGGAACAGAGAGGTAGAATGAGGGTCAGAGAGACACAGAGAGAGGCAGAAGAGGAAAATTTGAAAAGGAGAGTCACGTAAAGAGAGATACGAAGTTAGAGAAAAAAAAATAGCATCCTCCCTGAACCTCCACTTCTTGTCTCTGCATGATTGATTTCACTGACTTTTGGTTTGAAACGACATGTTGTGACTTCAGGCAATTAACTGTCACACCATGCCTCTGTACATTAACTAAACATCAAACAAAAAGCAAGCTCTACTTGTTTTCTTACTGTGTAGGTCTAACACTTCACATTCAATAGAGTTATAGAAATGCTGTTCTAACTATCTCTATTCTGGAGTACCTTGTCTATTGCTACAAGGTTTCACACCCTCTGTATACATCTACAGATATAGATACTCGTTTGTGGTGGAGATGGTGCAAGATGTTGCATACAGTTGAATAACCAAACATTATAAGAAGTTGACTAATTTAAATATCTAGGGTCAAATATAGCAAAAGATGAAGGACCAATACAAGAGATAAAAACCCACTTACGCTTGGCACCCGCTGCCATGAGCGAACTGTGGAAAATCTGGAAGAGTAACATCAACATTCAAGTAAAATTAAAACTGTATTCCTCGATAGTAGTCCTTGTTCCCCAATATGAATGTGAAAGTTGGACACAGAACGTTGAGGCTGAAAAAAGAATTCAAGCCTCAGAGAATAAATGCTACAGGAAATAGCTGGATATCAGATACCCAGGACAAGATACAAATAAGTTTGTACTGTTACAAGTCAACACTCTGGCTGGCAAAAAAGGAGGAACTCCAAAATACTGTGAAGAGACGAAATCTGTGTTTGGTTTGGTCATAGTGTAAGACATGACTCCCTATCAAAAGTCATTCTTCAAGGTTCAGTGGAGGGAGATCACCAAGAAAGTGTCGTCCAAAGAAATGCTGGCTGCGTACGATAAAAGAAAAGACTGGCCTCTTTCTTCATAGCCTGCAAAGAACAACTGATGGGATAGATGGAGACATGTTTGTATATTATGATACTTTAAAACGCGTGTAGATTCTGAGAAAACCACAAATTTTGACCTTAACAAAATGGGTCATCACGTGCCCTCTAAAAATAAGTAATCACGTGACGTCTAAATATATTATTGTTCTCATATGTGCCAGAATGACTCTTACAAGTGTGTTTAAAATGGTGGAATTGTTTGTTACGATGCTACAACATTTATTTAAGAGTTTTTATTTCATTAAAAACGATATATGCTGAAGAATTTGTTATACTTTGCAAAATAACGTGGATGCTGTAGATCAGTCAATACCTACGACCCGCGGGCCGTTTCAGGATCATGCTATTCGGATCCTCGAAACTTTTGCCCACAGTGGACAATGAAACTGCATTCTTGGTTCCATTAGACTGAACAATTTGTGTGTGTGTGTGTGTATGGGGGGGGGGGGGTTAGTAAATATGACCCCGTATCCAAAAAGAAGTTACGGCACTATCGGTATAGAATGCTATAGATGTGCTTTTATATGAATAAGTCGAACTAAAAAAAAAGAAGAAAGATCACGGACCCTGAGCCTGTGACAGTAAAATACAGAGGCGGCAACAGCGAGCCTTGTTAAAGATTGATTGACAAAGACTTTGATCTATGTTTGTCATGTCATCATATCACCTCTAAATGAAAATCTATAAACATTTACAGTGAACCTTCCGTAGAGTTGCCTGCCTTGCATTAAGTTTATAATAATAAAATGAAAAGGCTTCACCATAAGATGGGGAAAAAATGAATTGAAAGGACGATAATGAAACAAATAATACAAAGAAACGAAACATTTTGAACATTTCGGTACCACTTTTAAATAGTTTCAAATGTCTCAAGTTCAAACACAATTCGAATTTCATATTTTTCATTTCGCAAGCAATATATTTTTATTCCTTTTCAATTTAACATTTAAAACCTCATCTTCTTCAACTATTGTCAAGGCGGAATACGATTTGGCGGTTTGGCTCGTCTGCTCAGAGTGATGCGAGTCACAGACCAACGATCATACATCCGGTTTCCGTCACGTCTATGCTAAGACAGCTTATAATCCTGCCTACTCTCCGAGTCTAATAGGTTCTGGTCTGTGCCTAGCACCGATGTGACGTTGCTCCTTTCATGTACCGTCCATTTTCAGTTTCTCTCCCTTTACAGTAGTGCACGCACGCGCAAACGCAATGGAGGGAAAAAAAAAAAAAAAGGTTAAAAACTGCTGACGACTATCTCCATTGATTGAGACACTCCCCGACTGAAAGAAACATTTTTTTGAGTGATTATAATCGTGCAAGCCCATTAGTGCGCTTCAAACAAAAAAAAGGGGCGCAGGGCGCCATGCAACACGAAGTCTCGACACACTTTCTTTTTTAATCACTAAAAGTGTTATCTTTTTATCAGTAACTCTAGTCATGAAATGTGTCTGAAATGTGAAATGTGTCTGAAATGTGTCTGAAATGTGAAATGTGTCTAAAATGTGTCTGAAATGTGAAATGTGTCTGAAATGTGTCTGAAATGTGAAATGTGTCTGAAATGTGAAATGTGTCTGAAATGTGAAATGTGAAATGTGTCTGAAATGTGAAATGTGTCTGAAATGTGAAATGTGTCTGAAATGTGAAATGTGTCTGAAATGTGAAATGTGTCTAAAATGTGAAACGTGTCTAAAATGTGTCTGAAATGTGAAATGTGTCTGAAATGTGAAATGTGTCTGAAATGTGAAATGTGTCTGAAATGTACCATGTGTCTGAAATGTGAAATGTGACTGAAATGTGAAATGTGTTTGAAATGTGAAATGTGTCTGAAATGTGAAATGTGTCTGAAATCTGAAATGTGTCTGAAATGTGAAATGTGTCTGAAATGTGAAATGTGCCTGAGATGTGAAATGTGTCTGAAATCGGAAATGTGTCTGAAATGTGAAATGTGTCTGAAATGTGCAATGTGTCTGAAATGTGAAATGTGTCTGAAATGTGAAATGTGTCTGAAATGTGAAATGTGTCTGAAATGTGTCTGAAACGCCTGTCATTAAATAAGTAAAAAAGACTTAACAAAACACTTTTTTTTTAGAAATATAGAAAAAAAGATTTAGCTTAAGGTTTTCTGTCTTACCAACTACATCGTCCGTTAACTTGCCGAAAGATGCCGAAAGTACTATCCGCGGGGCATTTCCGAAATTCTATATGGCCCCATGACCGAAAATTGGTGGGCACCACTGGTGCTGGTGAAGTTCATTTATGGCGGATAACTCTAAGTAGCGAGCTTTTTGGTGCATCCGGTATACAGAACAGTGGCGTAGCTTTGGGGGGGGGGGGGGGAGTGTGTCCAAATTTGAAAATTCCCCCTGGTCCACACTTGAATGTCCTCATTTATTTTTTTTTACATTAAATATTAAGCCAATGCCATGTTATCTTGCTATTCATGTTGTTATGTGACCATGTTGCGTGTATTCCACACCATTTGACTTATATATTTATTAAATATCTCATGGCATGATGTCGAATGTGAAATAGCGAGGCCCATAATAAGGTCAAGCTCCCCCCCCCCTCCCCCGAGACCCCAAATCACTTGCTAGCCATTGGTACAGAATACAGGAAGTGATGATCACATGTGTATTATACGGACGGTATACGATATGTCATTTTTTTTTTTGCACACTTTTGCCCGGCTGTCAGGCAAGAGGTTTGAACGAAGATTACATGACACTCTCTGCAGCAGTGTTTGTAAATAGAAACAGTCTCAACAAGTGACAAGGTCAGAAAGTGGAACAACACTCACACACTTTGTGAATTTAGAAGAGTAGAAAAGAGAGAGAGAGAGAGAGAGAGAGAGAGGGCGAATGAAAGAAATAGTAAGTGACTGGTGAAAAGGAGAAGGGAAAAGAGAGAGAGAGACGGAGAGACGGGGCAGAGAGAGAAAAAGAGAGAGAGAGACGGAGAGACGGGGCAGAGAGAGAAAAAGAGAGAGAGAGACACGGAGAGACGAGGCAAAGAGAGAAAAAGAGAGAGAGAGACGGAGAGACGGGGCAGAGAGAGAAAAAGAGAGAGAGAGACACTGAGAGACGGGCAGAGAGAGAAAAAGAGAGAGAGAGAGAGAAAGACACGGAGAGACAGGGCAGAGAGAAAGAGAGAGAGAGGAAGAGAGAAAGATAGAGAAATAAGAAAGCGGCGGAGATTCGCATGCGATTGGTTACACTAATAAAAGTCTACAACTATCCTTGCAGCAGACAATATTTGTCTCTGGTGAACGAATCAATGGATTTCATACATGATAGCATACAGATACCAAAATTTTCCTATCTATTACAAATTAATAGCTAGTGTGACAATCTCTCAGGAGAATCCCACTCCATAAGATAGACTCAAAGACACTTTAGGGTTAAGCCATGATAATCCATTTGATATAGCAGAACAATGGACATTTCTAGTAGCTAGCACAATGTAACTGTGAACGAACCAATCAAAGTATCGCTCGAGTGATTCAAAAATTCTCACATAAACTTTCTAAAGCTGCTCGCACTCAAATCACATTGTAAATACCAGTTTTGGTGGCTCCGGCCTCTGTGCATAGAATCTCTTTCTAATACAGTTTCGCTAGGAGAAGAGGGGTCCATCCATGCGATCTCTGGTTGTAGTCCACATAGTCTTGACCGTAACTTACAGGACAAAGATGGCTCTGTCATACCTGTCAGCCGCTTCAAATATCTTTCTGGAAATAACTCTATTTAGTCATTGGAAGATACAGGTTCTGAAAAAAATTATCGAAATGGAATAGTACTGGAGATAATGACTTTTTTCAGTTTGAGATTCCATGATCATTTCTCTCACAGTTGTAACATATGACAGAGAAAGTCCAGCAGTTTTTAATCTTCATTGGCACAGACGGAAAGTAACTGGCAGCAGGTGGTCCCTGAAAGAGACAGTTTGGGAGCTCTCATGAAATCCGCGTTACACACATTTTAGGCCCAAAGAAATGCCCTTGCGGAAGACAGGCGCAGAGAAAGGAAAAGAAAACTTGAATAGACCTTTGGTATTTATGCGAAACTCTGCACTCATTCTTAATCTTATCCAGGACACAGCTATTATTATGCAATTCAACGCCTCTTACATTGGTTTGGTCATGCCCACAGTATGGAATACAAACGGAAGCCTTAAAGAAATCCTTTGAGGACCATTTGCGACAGTCACAAGGAAAACTGTTTGCTGAGATCTCTGCTGTGGATTTACTCAAAAGGGAACTTAAAATTAAACCTTTGGGGAAATAGATCCACACCAAACCGTGTGAAAACAGTGGTTGCAAGACAAGCAACACAGTCAGGATAAATTTTCACGTCCCTGAAGGAAAGCTACTCGAAAATAGGTTCATGCAGGGAAACAGTCCTAGTTCATGCAGGGAAACTGTCCTAGTTCATGCAGGTAAACTGTCCTAGTTCATGCAGGTAAACTGTCCTAGTTCATGCAGGTAAACTGTCCTAGTTCATGCAGGTAAACTGTCCTAGTTTATGCAGGTAAACTGTCCTAGTTCATGCAGGTAAACTGTCCTAGTTCATGCAGGTAAACTGTCCTAGTTCATGCAGGTAAACTGTCCTAGTTTATGCAGGTAAACTGTCCTAGTTCATGCAGGTAAACTGTCCTAGTTCATGCAGGTAAACTGCCCTAGTTCATGCAGGTAAACTGTCCTAGTTCATGCAGGTAAACTGTCCTAGTTCATGCAGGTAAACTGTCCTAGTTTATGCAGGTAAACTGTCCTAGTTCATGCAGGTAAACTGTCCTAGTTCATGCAGGTAAACTGTCCTAGTTCATGCAGGTAAACTGTCCTAGTTCGAATTGATAAACTATCCATTACCTTCTTCATGGAATGCTTGGTCAATCTAGAAAATTTGCTGCCTTGCAAAACGCATTTGATATAGCAAATAGGCTGATCATTCTTCGCAAATTGATATTTTAAAATGAAACAGGAAATATTGTTTAGCTAAAAATTCTTTTCACTTTTAGAATATTTCTTTATAATTTTGTTTGAGATAAATCTTACAGTATTACGAGATGTGGCAGTAATTGTACGGTTCATTCCCTTATCTTATTGTTTATATTTTGTTTGTTTAGTGTCTACCTGGCCAGATCACACAATAGAGGGATCAGATCTGTCTGGAGATATTATCCATACAGCTCAACATCGACTCGCGCCAGACATCAGTGACACAGACTCGCTCTAGATAAATTCAACTCTGTCTAAGACCTGAAGCGCGATAACTCTTCAATCTGTATCATTTAAAAAGCAGGCGAGAGCAAATCTATAAGTGTCTCTTGACGTTTAGGTTAAAGAGTATTAAAAAATGTCCGTTCTATTTATAAAATGATGGGAGACTACTCAGAAGTTCAAAGTATATTTACGCATTGTAGTCATGGAAACAGACTGTCTCTCATGTTCCTATACTCTACTTCTGCTGTCTTCATTTCCAGCTTTTTTTCCTCTTCTTTGACGAAATGATAGCCGGTCACGTGACATGGTGGTTACGCCACGCCGCCACCGTGTCACTAACCAAAACGAGGCCGGGTGGAGCAGCGGAAGTGTGTAGCTACGTGCGCGAGTGTGTGTTTGTCGTGGCGCGGGCGTTGCTCTCTGGTGGTGCGTACATTAGAGTGTATCGTGTGAGACATTAACGCATGGGTTGCGAGGGACGCAGTCAATAACTACTCATCCTAGTTTTAAAAAAAAAAAAATGACATTTAAAAAAAAATTGACATGGTCGACTTTAAACTTTTTTGATGTTGGAAGGAGCGAACGTTTCCCATTTTCGTAACACTGACTTTAAACTAATTATGATTTATTTTAAAAGTTGGTTATACAACCGCTTTACATTCTTGACCATCTCTTTGACCATCTCAGCTCCTCGATGACAATACAATCACTTATATGCTTGCTTCCCTACGCTTCGGTAAGATTGTCAGTCATGAAATTCAATGTTTCCCAGACATTTTCCTTAACGGAACACTTCGCACATTGTTTAGCGGAACACTTTACTTATTTTTTTAAATTTTTTTTAGACATTAATTTACGTGGTGGTCTACTAGTTAATTATTTCATCAGTTCGTGGAACACCTAGTCAGGCCTATTCAGGCCTCGTGAAACACCGTAAAAATCATGTTTCTGTAATGTTATAAAATCGTAACCATAATGTTACCATGATAGAATTACTAAAGCTGTGTGTTTAATCACAAAACTGTAAATTTTCCTGTTGACATTGAATTGCAAATAACTGAAATTGTAATTTTATGATTTGCATTTATTTACTTTTATATCGCGACCAACATAATCTTTTTTCTTTAGACTTTCGTGGTAAATTGAAACAGAGCGTATCGTCACACCGTTTAATAGTATTTTAAACTGCTACAAATAAATACTTATGCTGCGACAAATACAAAGTTTGGAATGATTTTAATTGAGTTTTTCGCGTCATCTATTCTCGAACGACAATTAATTTTTTTAAAAAGTAGCGACCTAAGAAATATTGTGTACAATGTCGAGTTGGGTTTTTAGACCAAATCCATTTTTTATGATGGTCTTCGGCGACCCCTGGAAAATTGTGATTCGACCCCAAAAGGGGTCTCGATCCACAGGTTCAAAACCCCTAACCTACACCAATGTCATTCTGAGCCAGCCAGTTAATATTTCCATCATAAAATTTGCTAACGACATTGTCATCATCAGCCTTATTGCTGTTGAAAATTACTTGAGCAATTTCTTTACCAACGAATGTATTGACAACTTTTTAATTTTAAATGTTCAGAAAACTACCCCCTCCCCCCCAAAAAAAAAATAAAAAAATCGTAGATTTTGTGAAACGTCATGCAGAAATTCAGATCAAGAAACCAAGACCAAGTGCAAGAAGACAAAAAATACCTATGTGTTAACAATCAAAATTGGGTACGACGTTTTATGTTTCTGTTCCACCAGATCAGAAATTATCGGAGGCGGTCTTTGCAAGAGCACCAACAACGCCATCTTCTGCATCGAGTCTATGTATTTAAAGGTTTAAAATTAGTCTGATTCGTCATGATCCATTGTCGAATGACAATTATATAAAAGTAGTAACCAAAAAAAAAAAGTTATATAATGTAAAATTTATCAAGTTAGAATAAACATCTTTCAATATACTTATAAACTCATCATCGGTATCCATCCTATAAATTCTACACATGCTGTAGCGACAAGATACGTCTGTGGGAGAAAGAAGGGGAGGTGGAAGGCGCGTGGTTGATAAATTAACTGCCGTGTGCTGATTGACCGCGGTAATGTGCGTCCACGTTAGGACATTAGTCGTCTGACCATTAGCATTGATGACCAATGGGTTGAGAGTGTGCCGGGCCGGCCAAGATTGCCCGTTCGCGAGATCTGGGGCGCACTGTCCGAGGGACATTCACAACTTCCGTTGGCGCGAAGAATGATGGGACATTTGTCGTATCCGCCTTCAACGTCATGCTAAATAACGGACTTTGGAAAACTGTTGACAATGAAACGGTCATGGGAGACAACCGAGTCCAACCAGTGGGCATACTTAGTTCTGTCTATGTTACCTCTCCAACTCTCCATTTCTCTCTCTCTCTCTCTCTCTGACTCTCCCTCCTTCGCCCTCTTTCTTACTCTCTTTGAATTCTCTTTGTCTTTGACTCTCTTTATGACCATCTCTTATTTTTTATCTGATTTGCTCTCTCTTTCTCTCTCTCTCTGACTCTCTCTCCCGGTATATCTGACTTCGTCTGTCTCTCATAAATCTGTCACTTTCTCTCCTTCTGAGTCGATCTTCTTATAACTGACGCCCTCTCTCTCTCCCCTCCTCTCTCCCACTCTCTGTTTACCCCTCTTTCCCTCCTTCTCTCTCACCCTCTCTATCTCCACGCCTCTCTCCTCTCTCTCTCTCTCTCTTACATTCTCCACCTCCTCCCTGCGCTTTCGTGGCAGATGCGCTTTGATTCTCGAACCGGAAGTGAGAATCCCCTGGACAAAGTAGATAAGTGTCCCACAGTTCCGCTGAGCTGGAGACTATGGCGTGGCACTGGAACAATTTGAACTCAGCGCATGAGTTGAGACCGAGGCAAAGAGGAAGTACTTTCCTTCTGCGCCATATCGCCCCGGGGGTGACTCCACCAAAGGGGGAAAGTAAAATCATAATGATCACGCAAACAACATTTTAGTACTTGTGGGGGTCCAGGAGGGAAACAGGCTAATTCTAGGTTGGTGAAAAAAATATTTTTTTTAGTTCTTATTTCTCATATAGTTTAAGTCAGATACAGGGTTCCATAGACTATAATGCCTCGAGGGGTCTCGCAATGTCTCAAGGGGTTTCGCAATGTCTCGAGGGGTCTCACAATGTCTCAAGGGGTTCATGTATACCTTTTGGAATAGGAATCACTAGGTTATTAGCTACAATGGGAAAACTCTAGTTTGACCGTTATAAATTTTCAAAGTATAATTTGTAAAAACTTAAGTTGATTAGAGGTCTAAAAATATTTATCTTGAACAGATATATGTCAGTGAGTTTAATCAATAACTAGACGTCTCAGGAAAATTTTGTACGTCTTCTAAGTCTGGATCTATAGGACGATTATTATAATTTTATAAATTCTGAGTAGATTTATTTAAACATACATTATTTCCTGGGGGGGGGGGGGGGGTTAGAGGCAGGGGAAAGAATCTTCCGTTTTTTTTTAAATCTATCTTTCATTAGTTAATATGATCAAAATAATCGCTCTTACAAAAGTTGGTCAGGGTTAGAATTAGGTTATAAGTTGAATTAGTCCCCTTTACACCTTCTTTTTTTTTGCGTCAAAGTGTGAAACTAACAATATATAGCTATGGAACCTTCTATTTTCATAAGCACTTTACTGGCACAGTGGTTAATGTGTTGGTTTGAGGAGAAATGAGCCCCCGAGCTCGAAGTCAAGTCGTACAACTTATTTTTTATAAAATACATTTTAAAAGATATCACGGCAACCTTCATCCAGATAGCCCCTTTTTTTCTCCAAACTAATTGATTAACTTACACTTAATATAAGCATTTATTTTTAAAGTTTTTATTTGTTAATTTTCTTCTTTTTCGATTTGAGTGCCATGTACATTTCCGTGAAGTGTGTTACCGCCCACATCGACGAAAAATATTTTTTTTCCAATACAATGGAACGACATTCTTTGGCTTCATTGTGTTATGTGGTCAAATGGTTCGGATAATACCACGTTATGTGCCGAATATGGCCCGCGGACCTTAGTCTACGTGTAACCACATCTTATTCAGTATCTGTGCCCTGTAATGTACGCGTCAAGGTCTCGTTGTTTGAATTATAGAGTTATTTACAGCAAGTTACGTTCTAGAAGAGAAGCGCGGTGGCTGAGTGGTCAAAGCGTCACGGGTTGTGGGTCTCTGTTTCAAATCCTGGTGAAGACTATTTGTATTTCGGGATCTCTAGGACGCCTCTGAGTCAGACAGCTATAATGGTACCTGACATTAGTTGGGGAAAGTAAAGGCGGTTGGTCGTTGTGCTGGCCACATGTCACCCTCGTTAACCGCGGGCCACAGAAACAGAAGACCATTACACCGAAAATAACGAAAAACCGGGCATCCCGCGACTCTTAGGTTGTGTGCAGTACCCAGCGCTACACCCTGGTAGAGCCTGCAAAGCCGCTGACCCCCAAATTATATCGGCACTTGCCGTTCCTTTGGATACATCAGGAGAAGGGGGAACTGATGAGTGGGCGACATCGTTTCGACCAGAGCGAATGCCCAGGCATTCATCCCATTTCAATGAGATGATTCATAGTCATTTAGCGACTGAAGGAGGCTATATCACGGTCGCCCCCCATGCAAAGGCAAAAACACACTTTTTCTTAAGATGCAGCTAATTGATTTTAAAAGAATTTTATTTTTAATGACTATATTATTTTGAACAATAAGGCAGAAAATGGATTAAAGCAAGAAATATCTTGTCTATCTATCTAGATTCTAGATATTGTCTATCTTCAATTATCTTCTACCATTGGACTCCAATAGGACCTAGTGATCCTGTCGGCTAATTCCCATTCCAAATGATGAATCATTAATCTTATTATATTTAATTTACTTTCCTTCCTAAATTTCTCTATGAGAAACGACTTTTTATCATCCCTCTATTTGCCATTTTGTTTCCCCCGCTTTGTCTCCGGAAGTTTCAGAAAATGTTCTGATTGAAGACTGCCGTCGCCTCAAGGGGGCAATAATTGCGACAAGAAACAACGTCTTTTTTTTTCGGAGTTGTCTTCTCGTGGCTCTAGCGGGAATTTCCTTTCGAACATCGGCGGCCATTTTTAGTTGTTTTTTTTTTTTGGAGTGGGAAGACTTTAATCAATGTGCTGTACTTGATCCCCTGTTCGACGGAATGAAATTACCATAAATAAAAGGTACACTGCTCAAAGACTAAGTGAGATTTTTTCGACAGTTTTCTTGAGGTTTATGTTTTGAGTGTGTCGGTATGCACGTCACGTGGAGTTGTCAGAAAGAGCAATGGAGAAGACAAAATGTTACAAAAGGGTCATCGCCTCGGTGGACGTATAATGCGGTTATTTGACTGGGAATTTCGTTAGGTGGTCAGTCCGGCACTCTCGGCTACTTGAATTAGTGATTTCTTCCTTTACTTTCAACCACCTACTCCTTCTCTTTTTTTTTTCTTTCTTACTCTCTCTCTGTGTTTCTCTCTCTCTCTCTCTCTTTCTCTATCACCTTCTCCCTTTCTTGTCATTCACTTTTTTCCTCTCTCTGTCTCGTTCTCTATTTTTTCTCTTGTTCTCTCCCTCTCTCCTTTTCTCTTTCCATCTCTCTCTTTCTTTCTCTCTTTTTCTCTCATTCCTTCTTTTTCTCTCTTTCTCTCTTTCAGTCTCTCTTTCTCTCTTTCAGTCTCTCTTTTTCTCTCTTTCAGTCTCTCTTTTTCTCTCTTTCTCTCGTTCAATCTCTCTATTTCTCTCTTTCAATCTCTCTTTTTCTCTTTCAGTCTCTCTTTCAATCTCTCTTTTTATCTTTTTCTCTCTTTCAATATCTCTTGTTCTCTCTTTCTCTATATCTTTCTCTCTTTAAATTTCTCTTTTTCTCTTTCAATCTGTCTTTCTCTCTTTCAGTCTCTCTTTCTCTCTTTAAATCTCTTTTTTTCTCTCCCTCTCTCTTTCCCTCTCTCTATCTCTCTTCCTCTATACCTCATGATCATTCAAGACACATAAATGCAAGCTCACATATTCACAAGAGAGCGCAAACGCACACACACACGCGCGCACGCACCGACAAAGTATATTCAGATCAGATTCTTTGTATGAGCCGTGTTCTTTTCACTCTATCCATCTTATCTTATGGTCATCTAATTGACAGGCCACAAATCTCCGGTATCCGTCTGGTGGGAGGGTCAAGCTGTCCTTGTTAGCGGGTCAAGTCAGGTGCTGAGGACTCAGACAGTCTTGTTAAAATTAATTAATTCAGACGTTTTCACCAGATGAATCAATCATGTACCAATCCTCCCCGCCAACCCTTAATTGCCATCTCCAATTAACATTTAAAAAAAAAAAATTACTTTGAAATTTCACTAAACTAAATGTCACAATATTACAATTAGTCTTAACTATTGCAGTCTTATTTAGATTTCATTTATCTTTAGGGACTTTCGCCCCTAAAAGTACCAAACATGTAGGACTCAACTTTTACGACAATCAACAACGAAGACGACGACTCGACCAATCGTGTATCTAATCTATTAATTGAGCTATTGTCCTGGCTTGCATTTTGTGTGTTGCCTGACACTCTTCACTTAGTCTAATGCGAGTTCGAACAATCCAAGGGACACTACAATTAACTCTTTCTCTCCGTAATTATTTTCCACGGAATTATTAATTTAATCCGATTGTAGTGCACTAACATGCTCTAATTAAAATAGCATTACTTTTTTTATTTATAATCATAGAAATAAAGTTTTTGATACTGAATCAAAGGAAAATGAATGTTCTTTTTAGATATTAATAAATCAAGTGTATAAATTGAAGTGTTAGTTTTGTTTTTGCTTTATGAAAGTATAAATGAAAATCTGAAAACTCACCAATGGACGACAAAAAATGTAATCCAAGTCACATAAGAAGATAATTTCTATTCCAAACTGAATTAAATGCTACTGTTTTATAATCCTTATTCATATTTTCATGAAATAGAACTGGCATTAAAACAATAAATAACTCATGGAGTACAAAACTGGAGCACATTATCCAAGGTCACCACCATAGAAAATTTATGAGAAAAAAACAACCAACTTGCAACAGTTCCAGTAAGAAAATAATTACACTGTACATGATATATTTCAAACAAAAGTAAGTCATTGCTATTTATATAATGTTTGCCTGAACAAAACACAACTTCCATGTTTTAACTGTGGTAGTAAAATTAATCCATATGGATGTGCGGGACGTAACGACGAGTCTAATCCCATCATTGTAGTTGTGGCCAGAAATTTATAAATTTCCTAGTTAGAAACTGTTTTCCATTTTGTAAAAATGGATGCCATGCGTGCTGGAGTGTTTATTTTTATTATGTAGACTGCATAACTCTTTATTGCATCAACAAGATTATCAACAATTGCGGAATCTAGTAGAGTAAAGCTCAGTTGACTAAGAATTGAGTAAGTTCATGTTGACACCTGTATATACCACAATGGCTGAAGTAGATCTAGACTTACTGGAAGGAATAAATCTAAAATTGCTTTCTGTTTTAGTACCCATCTCTGTATTTTTAAAATTTGTAGAAACAGGCCTAGATCTAGATGTATTCTTTGTGCTAATATGTCTAGTTTTTAGGAGGGGGCGTGGCAGGTTCATCAGCTGATGAACTATCAGATTCTAGATCTAACACTGAGTGACACTAAAACTATGATACTATCACTTCACTACGAACAGATAAAAGAAAATCACTGTTATCTGAATCAATAAGGTATTCTACATGTTGATTCTAACATAATTTAGATCTACAAGTTTTAGTAGATTGACCTCCAGATGGGGCCGGGCTCCATTTCCAAACATAAACAAACATAAAAAAAAGACGACTTTCAAAACGCTCTGTAATATTAAAACCATGTTGAAGGAAGTAAACAGTGAACTCTTCTGCAAGCGGAAATCAAGTAGATTTAGAATATAAGCATTTAAAATTATTAACCAAGAATAGGAACGAAACAATGATGTTTAACTGCACCGACGACAATGTCGTCGCTTAATCGGCTTTTACAAAAACGACCGACGCTATTATCGTCGCTTGGGAGAGAAAGAGTTAACTATAACATACTTGATAAAACTTGTGAAGACTTGACATGATGTTTATTTACAGATGGGGACGATCATCTTGTCTATCCGTCGTTTAATTAGCAGCCTATTCAATATCTATCTTTCTACAAGCCTCAGCCATAGTCTTCTCCTATCATGTAGGCCTACCCGTATTCTGTAACGTCATTCGTCTGTCTGACTACGTCACTACTTTTACCGTCGCTAAAAAAACAAAGCTCAATATTTACATTTATTTACAAAACTAACATAATCTCTAAACTAAACTAGGTCACGACACTATATAGACGTCAGGCGTGTACTGAAAAGACCTGGTTCGAATCCGATGTGTGATTCGGGTTAAGCATTACAGCTTAAAACTTGAATGCTAGACAATGCAGGTTTTGTAAATCTGAACAAATGTTACAAATAAGTGATAATACGATATCACGGAATGATAAGATCATTCATTGCTAAAGATTTAAAGAAAGTTTGGCCTTGACTTGGGGACAAAATAAATCCTAATAACTCAAACTTCGAATTGACATAGTTCGATCTTGGGGGAGGAAGGAGGCTGCCTGTGTTCTCCTGACAACTAGTTTTGTCTCCAACTCTGTTTCGGAATGAAGCTACGTAATGAGGTCAGTTTGTACAGAATATGGCAGAGCAGACGATACACAGACGCGGGTTATTGGCCCTTCTTGACCTTGAGCAACGAAATGGACAATCAGCAAGAAAGTTTTTTTTATTATTTAACGTGTTTCCATTGCTAGATTCTCAAGGCCATGTACCAAAATAGAGAAAATATTGGGGACACTTGCCTGACGTCTGACAATTTTTGTTATGAAGTGTTTTTTTCTGTTGCAACAAAAGAAACCGCACTAACATGAGGGCGCTTGCGTTATGATCGAGGAGGTCTTAGGGCCCACAGCATCTTAAACTATAGTATTAAAGACAAAAAAATTGGTTTCGGTTTTGATTAGGGCGTATTAATCTTTACGGTCTACTTTTTTTTTTTCAGTTTACAACGCTGCTATGGAGTGTGTGTGTGTGTGTGTGTTTCTATGGAGACGCGGGAAGAGGTTAGCGATTGGTTGGTGTCTACAAAGTGTGAATGATGTAAGACAGGGATGCCCAACTTAATTTGACCTACGGGGCATTTTTATTTCCGACACTCGTGTCGCGGGCCACATGACCGAAAGGGCACAAAAACCAAACGATATTGACCTGAAACTATTTTTATTAGTAACCTTTTGGATCTAGTACTTACCTTAGTTAATGGGATATATGTAGTCAAACTTTTTTTTTACGCGTTACGGCGGGCCGGATTGAAACACGTTGCGGGCCGGATCTGGCCCGCGGGCTGTATTTTGTGCATCACTGATGTAAGGTAAGCGGCATTGTCGTACGCTGTCTTGGTTACGTCAAAGAACTCCAGAACACAAGGATAAAAAGAAGTGTTTTGTATTGAGTTTCATAATGTTTGCGTTTCTATTTTGTATTTGTACTTAAGTGTTCTACATTTATTTCAATTCATCTCAAGTTAGGTTTGTCTCTATTGTAATAAAAGTTATATTAAGTATTGTTTACAAAGACGTTATTCAAGCTATTTCAAGTTTAATAAGTTGAGATATAATAAGCCTACAGCGGTTCAGTTGTGTACTAGCAGTCCGGTGCTACAAGTCAACGACCGTTGACGACAAACGCCCAGGAGCCCCCCCCCCCCTCCTGCGTTGCCTATCTGTTATCATTTTCTAATTGTTTCTCATATGTGGCTCAAATTTATGCTGAGGTTACGAGTCGCCTCTATATGGATGTAAGTCATCCATCACATTGACCAGTCACCCTTCGCACAAGCTTAAGGCCCTCAATGAGGCTGATCGATGTATCGATGTTGTTTTTGTTTCTTTTTTTTTTAAGATTTGATTTCACTCTTTGGTCTGTCAATACCGATGACCTTTAACATCATCTGCCCTATAGACCACAAGGTCTGAAAGGGGAACTTTACTTTGTTTTGGTCTGTCAATGCTGGACATAACAAAGAGCAATAAAGAATGTAGTTAGGAATTGTAGTGTAGTACTTATTAGAATACAAGGAGAGAAACTGGGAAAGGGAGATACCTAAGGAAGAGGGAGAAAGAAATATTCAAACTATTTTCTTTTTATTTTGTACTTATTGTTAGGAAGAGAACAGAAAGAAACGCAATCAAAGAAAGAAATATATAAAAAAAAGATACACAATCAAAAAAGAGAAAAGAAAGAAACATAATCAAAGAAAGAAATATGAGAAAAGAAAGAAACATAATCAAAGAAAGAAATATGAGAAAAGAAAGAAACATAATCAAAGAAAGAAATATGAGAAAAGAAAGAAACACAATCAAAGAAAGAAATATGAGAAAAGAAAGAAACACAATCAAAGAAAGAAATATGAGAAAAGAAAGAAACATAATCAAAGAAAGAAATATGAGAAAAGAAAGAAACACAATCAAAGAAAGAAATATGAGAAAAGAAAGAAACACAATCAAAGAAAGAAATATGAGAAAAGAAAGAAACATAATCAAAGAAAGAAATATGAGAAAAGAAAGAAACACAATCAAAGAAAGGAATATGAGAAAAGAAAGAAACACAATCAAACAAAGAAATAATGATAATGATATATAATGATGATATTAAAGAAAGAAACACAAAAAAAAATATGAGAAAGGGAAGAAATACAATCAAGGAAAGAAATGCAATAATAAAATTCAAAGGAAATAAAAAACAGACATGGTGAAAGGAAGAAATATGGTCACAGAAAGAAACAAAAGAAATGCTGCTAAAGAAAGAAACACGTCCCAACATGATAGTGAAACACTAAAGAGTATATATGGAGATATATGTAGGACATACAATAACATAAGGAAAGAAACATTTTCAAAGAAACAGAAAGTTATAAGGAAAAAGAAGGCCTGAGAGAGCGAGAGAGAGAGAGAGAGAGCGAGAGAGAGAGAGCGAGAGAGAGAGCGAAACAGAGAGCGAGAGAGAGAGTGCGAGATAGAGAGCGAGAGAGAGAGAGAGGGGAGAAAGAGAGGGAGAGAGCGAGAGAGATTAGTGCGAGAGAGAGAGAGAGAGAGCGAGAGAGAGAGAGTGAGAGAGAGAGAGCGAGAGAGAGAGCGAAAGAGGAGAGAGAGTGAGAGAACAGAAGAAGAAATACGCCAAAATGAAGTAATTTTTACAACAAAAAATATTTTTTCCTATTTCCTTACTCTCCAGCCGAGGCAGTATGGGACAGATTTGGGCCACACACAAAAATTGGAACGATTTCTAGCTATGTGCTAATGCCAGGACAGGGGCCATGTCAACTCTCTGATTGCCCAATTTCCAGGCAATTTCGCTAAAATTGAAAATCCCCTATACACTAGACTTTGTTTGTCCAAGGGAGGGAAGAGGTACAGTCACCGACCTGACTAGAAATCAACGCTTCCTCCTTCGGATTGATGACGTCATTTCACCTGTTTTTTTTTTTGTTTTTTTTTCTTCACGATTCTTCACATCCTCTAATCCAAATTTAATAAGATATTCCGGAAAGTGGAAGGGAAAAAAAAAAACGATAATTCGGTATTAACTAGGAAACGGAATAATATTAATTGTTGAGCTGCAGGGTACAGTCCTGGATATATTTTGTATTATTTCCCCCCCCCTTTTTTTGTTTTTTGTTTTAATTTTTTTTTTCAATTTCTGAACTGACTTTCATTGGTCTGTCTGTTCACGTAACCTTTCTTATGTAAATGTATTTACTCACAGACCTATATATATATATATATATATTATATCTAGACAGGAAATGTGAATTTTTTTTAAAAAAGTTGAAACAATGTGTTGTTTTAAATAGTAGTTATAAGAAGTAAAGTGTTGTTTTTTTTCAACCCTAACCTATGTAACATACAATTTAATGTTTCGATCTAGATCCAGTAATTGAACATAGAAAAAAGAGCAGTCTCGAATCATTATTATTTTGCAACTTTTAGATACATAATCTAAAAAAATCTAGATAATCAATCTATTTAAATGTACATAAGATGACTAAAATCAATAGACGTGAATTATTTCGATATAGAAGTTTCAGATTATTATCTTAATGGGAACTATCAGGAAATTGCTTTATTTCATGAATTTGAGTGAATATATAGTTCTGTGATTAGTACATAACAATCTGCAAATATAGGTCTGTGAGTTAATCAATCGCGGATAAGATTTTGTTTTCGTTGTTCAGTCTAGATATAAGATATATAGGTCTGTGGTTTTACTATTTTGTTCATCATATTGCCGACTCCGTGCTTTACTTTATGCATGACTTCCTGTACCTCTTAAAAACTTAACATTTATCCCTTCTGCATATCACTGAAACATAAAACAATTATCTGTGACTTACAAAAAAAAAATACGCAGAAAGCAAACAAAAAATCGCAATTTTCTTATCCCTTATGCTAAGACAAATTATTAAAAGTGCTCGTTCTTCTCTGGGTTGTCTGAATCAGCCAGGAAAGACAATGACTTAGCAGAGTGCTCTAAATAACATTGACTAGATAAGCACATGAATATGCATAATTATTTGAAGGAACGTCTTTAATTTATAAGATAAGAATAATAAGATAAGGTATTTATTGACAAGACGGATGTGAAAAGTGTGTGCGTCCTTTAGGGGTGGGGGGTGAGGGAGGGGGGATTAATGAAACTCACTAAAAAATTTAATGATAGGTAGTATTGACATTCTCAGCTGGGTGCAATGTAGTCACTGATACGTTGATAAGACTTAGGGCCTGTAGTTCTATACCAGTATTGATTGACATTCAGGTAGGTACATGTTTGAGCATAGTGACCTGTAGTAAGTTACGATAAAATATTTCATTGTCTGAAGAATACAATCTATTTTTTCTACATAAGAAACGACATATAGGATGACTGTCTGGTCGTCTGGGAAGCGGTTTGGACTGTCGGCACCGTGGTCCAGAGTTTTAACCGTGCCGGCTTTCATCATCCTGTCTTGCAGGAGGCTTGGATTAGGACGTCATGATCGTCCTTTCTGAGAGAGCGCCCGAGACGTCAACTGCATGTAGATTTTAAAGAAGTCTACAACATTATGTAATACTAATAATGGAAGTTATCCAAAATAGCAATATATCCCATTGTTATATCAACCGAGGGGATTATAAGAACTGACTTACATATACCTTCAAGGACCTTAACATTCTTAGAAACATCCTCGTTGCCTGTCAGAGGGCGGCACTGCTGCAGACCTGCCACATCAACAGAAAATTTCTCAGTGGAAACTGTTAAAGGGACTACGATGAATTTTGTTTCTCTTTAGCGAAACTCGACCCTGGCAGCGCCAGAGAATGACTACTCGTTCATTTCTAACATAATAATAATCTGTATTATCCATAAGGAAATTTGTCTTACAATTTGTGCATTACACCATGGAAGACATGTTACATAGATATAAAAGGAAGTCTACAAAAAGTATATCTGATGGTAAGCAGCAAGAAAACAAAATGACAGAAATGAATGTTAAAAAAAAGGGGGTGGGGGGGGGGATTTTCTACAATTTTTAATAAACAATAGAAATAGAAAAAAAAATCAAATTTTCCTTTAGCAGGATTTCCACGATATTTGTGAAACTGCTTGACATTTCAACTTGACATTGTCATGTAAGAGTTTAATGAGATCACGATGACATGACATTTCGAAGACATCAATCACCAAATCATTGTGTGCCTGGATTCCGAAACTCTAATATAAGTCATTTTGTTATAAGTTATATATAAGTAATAATGTTTTACGCATATCCATGTGTTATAACTAGTCGTGCATGTTAATTAGTCACATAAACTCTGCATAGAGATCGATTTTCCTGGCTGATTCAAGTAACCCGTGCCCTAATGACACGTGTACGAATTCGTCCCAGAATATGGAATAAGAAATGTGGCTTTATCTTTATGTCCTAGTTTTTTAATAGCTTATTTATGCATTTATTTGTAAAATTATGGCTACGTATTGAATATATAGTTGCTCATGGGTGTAGACAGGTGGTGGGGTGGGGTTCAAAACCTTCCCCGAAAAAAATCATGGCTACGCCCATGTTGAAGCTATTATACTTTTTAGTGCTCTGTCTTGAACTGTCTCTAAATTCAGTGATAAAATTCACACCTACATACATCTATAGACAGAAAACTGATAAATACATAAAGTTAAACAGATAGACACAAAACGTGTAAATGCGTGGTTAGAAACCTTGTTCACACAAACCCCTGTTCTCGGCCCTCTACCCAGTTGTAACATCAACCGCCTCCTGACTTGTAACACACGTTACTGGGACAACAGATAATGAAATTGTTACGCCCGGGCTTCTCTCTATTAGATTCTCTTCAAGGACTCCCGCTCTCCTGCAAATATGGCCTAATTTTTGTTTCTTCACGAAAAGAGCTACTTAAGGAATGATTTTTTTGTTTCGCTGTTTTTTTCCTCTCTTCAGTTTATATTTTACATGTTGTTGTTTTTTTCTCGTATGCTGTAGAGAAGGTTTCACTGAAAAAAAAAAAACAAACATATCTATATTGTATTCATAGCCTTTTACATCTTTCGCAAAACCAATTTGAATTACTAATAAGCGATTTTATGTACGCATAGTTAGGGGCGACCATAAAAAAGTGAAAAAAAAAAAAAAGATTTATATATGACGCAAAGCAAACTGATCTAATACAATTGAAGAAATAGAGATGGATATATCAACTACTACAATAGACCTGTAAAGGCTTGTGAGGTATCAACAAGCTATTGGTCTTCACAGCCCACAGATTGTGACGTTGCAGGTCAGTGTTCAGGCCTTATATGACGATTGGTCTAGCTTCATTGCAATGGAGGTTTTTTTGTGTGTGCGTTACAATACATTAGTGTCAGCGCATTTAGTGTTGTCATTAGCTAGTTCTCTCTTAGAAGGATTTTTTGAAATAAGCATTTGATCTATTAAAAACGTTTTTAGCGTCAGTCTATCAGACAATCTAATGGGTAAAAGTTGGAATTAGTTTGAGAAAAATCAGGAGCCGGAGACCCTTACAGTGGCGTAGCTATGAATTTGCCATCATTTTTTGCACTATACTATAGGCCTAGTATAAATTCCCCCCCCCCTCCCCGGGCAAGGAATTAAAAAAAAATAATATTGATTCTTTCATGAACCCCTAACCGATTAGAAAATGGAGCAAAACGTGTGGAAATGAGATTTTCGAGATCTCAGAAGAATCGGTCAACGATATATCCGCTGAATACAACGAGACGAGAAAATAATTTCTCCACTCGATGTCAGGGCCGGCCTTAGGTAGGTATAAGCAAACTAGGCAGCAGCCTAAGGCCTCCGATTGGTGGAGCCTCGCACAGGATTCAAGACAATTCTTTTTAGAGAAGAAATTGCGAAACTTCTCCTCTATGTTATTGTTGAAGTACATTAGGTTTTTAATCGATTGTGTAGTTTTATTTTTTCTATTTGTGTTATTTTTTTTTTAATTTTTCTATTTCAGTTGTGGCCACCTAATTCACTTCGCCAACGGCCTTCAACTATCTAAGGCCGGCTCTGTCATAGTACCCCGGATCCGAACCCCGTATTTTTTCTTCTTACAATAACGGTGCCAAGTTAAGATGGGGGCTAAAGTGACAAAGTTAATGGTGCTTAATAATTTTCGAAAAACAGCAGAAAATAAAAATGTGTTCAAAATGCTCTCTGATGTTAATGAAAACAGACCCTCCCTCCCTCCTCCCCGAAAAACAAGCATCTGCTACCACCACGCTAGATTGCGAACACGTTTCACCCTGCTGCCCCAATCAAGGCACTTCCCTTGCTCTCCGCCACTGTTGGTATACACGTGACCTCGCTTAATGCGTTGTTTTCTTTCCGGTCATGCAAGCAACAATCACAGGTGTCGCGGGGATTTCTTTTTTTTTTTTTGTTTTTAGTTTCTGGGACATAATGCGCCATGTTGTTAAAAAACATCAAAAAGCAGTCTGCCACATATCGCTTCATTACGACTTTTGCCCCCGACCCCCATACAAAAACATACGTTCGATTAAAGTCATTGGTAAAGAGAAATGAAATGTAAAAATAATGGTTCATGAAAGTGAAAAATAAAAAAATACCGATTTCTGGCTTGCAGCCTGTTTATAAAATATGGCGCTTGCATAAATCTACTTCTCAAATACCAAACCTCTTTCTGGTCTTCTGAAATTTGAAAATTAATTACTTATAAAGTATGTGGTAATCAGTGGCAACATGTACATTATTGTACATGCTTTTGTTTTGTAAATTAAAAAAAAAAGTATAAAAAGGTTATACAATTTTTGCTTAGCTTTGACAAGAAGAGAGTCTTTTGAAGTGTGCCAATCGCCACAATCCATTATTAGATAATAATTATGATAATTCTAATTATGCAAACATTTACAAACCAGGAACGTATTTATTTCTTTAATAATAAAACTAATAATACTTAGAGTTTTGTTTACATTTATAGTCTTCCGCAGCTTTTTCACTCCCTTGCGCCTTCATTCGCAAGAATAAATGTACAGATAATGACCTGGAAATGATTACTAATTAATAAATAATAAGGCGACCAAGAGTCGACATTGGTCCCTGCTACTACATTGAAGTAGAGCACGCTGTTCCTTGTCCTCACTGTTGGACTTCACATTATTCGATCTACAATGTAAATCCAAACTTTTGGCTCCGGCGAAGCACACTTTGTGGAACATTCAATTATGACGACTGTGCTCTCAGAGGTCTTTATCACTTCATTTTGATGTTCTTTATATAATTTATATTGATGCAACTACATAAATACTAACAAAAAAAAAAACAACAAACAAACAAAAAATAAACAAATGGCCATGCATAAACAGGTGACACTTCAGGAAACAATTTCTAGCTAATACCTGGGGCTCGCTTGAAGCAAAGCTCTACTGGCAGACAATACATGAACTTTAAAATTATTTCGTCTTGCTGCACTCTTTGAGTGTGTCGCCGAACTTTAGTAACCAAATAATCTCAAATACAACATAAACCATGAACTATGGCAGTATCTGATCTTTGTGTGTCCAGAAATCTCAGATCTTGGTTCCTTGTGATAAACATTAAAAACTGATCTCCTTCGGACCACTCCCTTATGCTCCTATATTTACGCTAATGAATTTATAACTGATGAGATGGGGCGGGTATATTAATTTATTTTCTAGAAAAAATGGGCAGTTGGACTTCGCTCTACAATATAAATCAAACCTTTTGGCTCCTGTTAAGCAGATACTGTGAAGCATTCAATTAAGGCGACTGCGCCCTCAGAAGTCATAATCGCTGTGTTTTGATAACCTTTGTGTTGTGCAAAGATATTGCTGTAACTACAAAAATAATGAATAACAAGAAGTCAGAAGCTAATTGTAACAATTATGTTAATCTTAACTTATCTGTTATTATCACAAATATAATCATTCATAATTTTAATTTGATTATATCAGAGAAATCTTGTTGGTACTAGCAGGCTTAAAGCTTTGCAAAATAACAAAAAGTTTAATTCTAGTGACCTAGAATCGGAATTTAGAATAATAATACTATTAAAAGTGGAGAATTATTTAGTTGTTTTTTTTTTCTAAAAGATTGTAAACTACTCATAGGCATAAATAAATATAAACTGGCCGATAAAAGAGTTTTATGAAACGAAAATTTGTAACTTGCAATTTTATGTACTTTATTATACAGCAGTGTAGTTTTGTTTAATCTCTACTTTTCAGAATTCGGAAATCCGACAATAGATATACAATAGATATACATGTTTTCAAGTTACATGAAATTATATCTATGAAAATACTCAATTAGTAATTTTAAAAATGTTGTGAATTAAATTTAAAGAGTTAATATTGTTCGAAAGTATGGAATATACAATGTATGTGTGTTTAATTATGTATATGTGTTGGTTAGGAAATGATAGAATTTGGATGGCTGCCTGGTCGTGCGGTTTGCGCGCTGGACTGTCGTTCAGATTTATCGATGGTCCAGGGTACAAACCCTGCCCGCTCCCATCCACCGTCGTCTTGCGGGAGGTTTGGACTAGGAAGAAATTATCAACACGCAACCGGAAACATCCGAATTATGTAAAACATTTTACAAAACAAACAACATTTTAGAATTAGAACAAGTCTCACATATATGCATATGTGTGGTTATATATGTGTGGTTATATATGTGTGGTTATATATGTGTGTGGTTATATATGTGTGGTTATATATGTGTGGTTATATATGTGTGGTTATATATGTGTGGTTATATATGTGTGTGGTTATATATATGTGTGGTTATATATGTGTGTGGTTATATATGTGTGTTTATATATGTGTGTGGTTATATATGGGTGGTTATATATGTGTGGTTATATATGTGTGGTTATGTATGTGTGGTTATATATGTGTGTGGTTATATATGTGTGTGATTATATATGTGTGGTTATATATGTGTGGTTATATATGTGTGGTTATATATGTGTGGTTATATATGTGTGGTTATATATGTGTGTGGTTATATATGTGTGGTTATATATGTGTGTGGTTATATATGTGTGTGGTTATATATGTATGGTTATATATGTGTGGTTATATATATGTGTGTTTATATATGTGTGTTTATATATGTGTGGTTATATATGTGTGGTTATATATGTGTGTGTTTATATATGTGTGTGGTTATATATGTGTGTGGTTATATATGTGTGGTTATATATGTGTGGTTATATATGTGTGGTTATATATCTGTGTGGTTATATATATGTGTGGTTATATATGTGTGGTTATATATGTGTGTGGTTATATATGTGTGGTTATAAATGTGTGGTTATATATGTGTGGTTATATATGTGTGGTTATACATGTGTGTGGTTATATATGTGTGGTTATATATGTGTGGTTATATATGTGTGGTTATATATGTGTGGTTATATATGTGTGGTTATATATGTGTGTGGTTATATATGTGTGTGGTTATATATGTGTGTGGTTATATATGTATGGTTATATATGTGTGTGGTTATATATGGGTGGTTATGTATGTGTGGTTATATATGTGTGGTTATATATGTGTGTGGTTATATATGTGTGGTTATATATGTGTGTGGTTATATATGTGTGGTTATATATGTGTGGTTATATATGTGAGAGTTTATATGGATATTATGTATGTGTGTATGGTTAAGGTGTGAATTTACTTTTATTCTTTATTAGTTATCTATCAGTTTTAGATATGCTAACCTTTGCACTATATTTCTGACTCTGAATATATATATATTTGCTTTTAAATTATAAGTTTTTTATGGAAAAAAATTAGGAAATTACATGGATGCTATGTATGGTAATGAATTGTAATTTTTAAACTGCTTGCAATTTATTTGAGATTTAAAACCAAGGTTAGAGAGGCACGTAGATCTATGGATGTTCTTGGACACTGGGAAACCAAAATAATTATTCACAGATACTATTTTTTTATCCTTTCAGTCTGTGGTGATTCTAAAAGAGCTTCAGCGCCTCTCGGCGTCAACTGCTTGAGAATGGTTGTCCCGGGGACCTCCCTGCCCTGTTCCCAAATGGAGTTCCTCTCAGGCTGTCCCGGAGTTTTCAGCAAGCAATCTAACTGAACATTTGAAGAGAGAATCTAAAAATCCAAACGTCATTTTATACTAACTACTTATCTTATCTTATAAAATAAAGACGTTCCTTCAAAGAAGAAGGCAGTTAAGTCCTACGAGTATCTGTGATTCAATCTAGTCGTGGATGTAAAATAAACTCTGCCAAGTCGTTGTTTTTTTCTGGCTGATTCAGGCAACCCGCTCCATGCTCTAATGGCACTGGGGGAGAAAGTAACATTTTAAAATCTAGTCCTAGCACTCTAAAGATTAACCAGTTGCCATTTCGACCTTACTGACATTGTGGGAAAAAGCTGGCAGCAGAAAACCTCTGAAAGAGACAGTTGGATTACTCTCACGAAGGCCGCAGGACACAGATGTGAGGCCCAGAAGAAAGCCATTGTAGAGGACACAGAAGTGAGGCCCAGAAGAAAGCCATTGTAGAGGACACACATGTGAGGCCCAGAAGAAAGCCATTGTAGAGGACACACATGTGAGGCCTAGAAAAAAGCCATTGTAGAGGACACACATGTGAGGCCTAGAAAAAAGCCATTGTAGAGGACACACATGTGAGGCCTAGAAAAAAAGCCATTGTAGAGGACACACATGTGAGGCCTAGAAAAAAAGCCATTGTAGAGGACACACATGTGAGGCCCAGAAGAAAGCCATTGTAGAGGACACACATGTGAGGCCTAGAAAAAAGCCATTGTAGAGGACACACATGTGAGGCCCAGAAGAAAGCCATTGTAGAGGACACACATGTGAGGCCTAGAAAAAAGCCATTGTAGAGGACAGGTGCAGAATACGTTAAGAAAACTTTCAGTGGCGTAACTAAGGGGGGGGGGGAGGGGGGGGGGGAGAATTTTAAAATCCCCCCGGGCCCCCACCTAGGGGGGGCCCCCAAATGGGTGTCCGAAATTTATTTGTAAATACATAAATTTAATATATTTGATTGACAAATAGTGTCAACGGGTGTCTTTTTTTTCCAACATTTATGGATTAAATTTATCACAAGGACTAAACCTAGATCTATGTCTATCAGTACGTTGACTTTGTTGACATTTTAAAAATATTTTTTCCCACAGAAATCAAAGTTTTTTTTAAAGTTAGTTTTACATTTTAAACTTTGTTGCCACGAATAAAACTGCATGATATACAGCGAATTCCAGGTATCTTGTTACCTTTACTAATAATAGATCTAAATGGCGAGTATTTTATGGCTACACTAATTAACCTTGAAGCAAAATTCACACAATCGAGTATAACAGATCCAAAAGTTATTCTTAATAATGCTAGAATAGTCCATTATTCAGGTTTGGCGTCTACAATTTCAGAATTAAACTTTACACTCGAGTTATTACCCCTCTATTCATCTTTCCTCAATCCAATGTAAACTCTCTTTTTATTTCCATCTAATCCTTTTGCTTTCGCACAAAACATAAACAACAAACAATAACGTAATATCATATAATATTAGCACATCCTTCCTTTTGAAGTTATTATCACACCCTTCTATTTAAAGTTCTTAAGAGTGATATCTACTAGCAGGGCCGGCCCTAGCATTTGCGGGGCCCTATGCGAAACGGATCGCGCGGTGCCTAGTCTGGGTAGGGATGAGCATAATGTCAATATAATTTTTTTTAATTAGAAAATAGGCCTACTTTCGTCTTTGCAATAAATTTTTATCAAATGAAAGCTCGCAATGCCACTTTTTATTTATAGGCACCCCAAAATGTCAATTTCGTCTATTCTTCAGGAGATTTGAATAAATTCAAAAAAAGTTCAGGACTTTATCGTATATTTTGCCTTTTCATGAGATTTCCTGGAGGCCCTGAAAAATCAGGAGGTCGCGAAAACCATGTTATTTTATATACGTTATAATGGTTTAATTTAATAATGTACACTTAGAATTAGCGCGGGTCCTATGAAAGCGCGGGGCCCACTGCGACCGCATAGGCTGCAGTGGCCTAAGGCCGGCCCTGTCTACTAGGAACTTTAACAATTCGTCCACTTCTGGTTGTCTGGACTGGCACAAGTTCTCTAGACGTTGGTCTATAACTGTCTGTTTCGTTTGTTCCAACAGTTTGCAGTTCATTGTCTCCATCGGTATCATAGTACCCAGAGATGTCTTCATCGAAACTCTTATTCAAAAAGCGTTGATTTCTTCTGTATGTTTTTCCGTTTGTCTTTATGATGTAAGATCTGGGTGCTGAATGTTTTTTTTTTATGACAATTGCTTTCTGCCATGTTTGACCTAGACGAACTCTCCGACAGAATAATCTTTAGGTAGTCTTGCTTTTGCATTATATTTCACTTTGCTTTTCATCTGTCGTTCGTTGAGTAATGTCTCTGCATTTTCAGCTACCGATGGTTTCAATAGTTTGGGATCAGTTGGAATGATTCCCTGAGTCTTCTACTCGTCAGCAGTTGTGATGGTGCATACGGCAGTCCACTTATCGGAGTATTTCTATACTCGAGCATAACGAGATATGGATCTTTCCCACTTTTGTATTCTCTGAATCCTTTTTCTTGCGCACAAAACATAAACAACCAACAATGACGTAATACCATATAATATTAGCACAGAATCTTCTTCATGCAGTGGAAAATTAAGATTTTTTTGCCTATCTTGAATTCTGGTCAAAGCTCTTGCGCCCAATTACTATAGTTCAGAAGAAACTACAAAAGTCTGGACTGCATATACGGGAAGCTGCTAAAGAAATTAGTACCCTTTCATGCTTTCTGCAAAATGATGAGAAACTGACAAAAACCCAATCCATCGAAAAAGCAAAAGAAGGTAGTGAATATGATGAAATAAATGGCAAATCGCTTTTTTAATGATGTCATTGATGCACGAGCACTTTTCATCAGCAAACAAGTAATACAATCACCAATAGACATATTGAGGAAACAGGCTTCATATGGTTATTACGTGTGCTCAAACTTTGCAACCTCCTCCGAATACCGCTAACTCAGGCCACTTCCATTACGTCATGTGAGAGATCATTCTCAAAGCTCAAGTTCATCAAAAGCTATCTCAGGAGCACAATGACACAAGAAAGGCTTATCATGGCTTTAATGTCAGTGAAGTCACTAATACTAGAAAGTATCGATGTAGATGATGTTATAGATGTCTTTGCTGCACAGAATGCACGACGTGAAGCGATATCAATTTAGATTTGTCACTTGTGCATTATTTAACTAATAAACAACGGTATTATTCATTAAAAGAGTCTTGATTACTTTTTGTTAAGTTTACTGATATACTGAACCAATTTGATTTGAGGCTTATATATTTTTGCATACATTATCCTATGTCATATGTCCAATGTCAAAATGCAAGGGGCCCCCAAAGAGGTCAATCCCCCCGGGCCCCCAAATCCCTAGTTACGCCCCTGAAAACTTTAAGGGATCCCGGCGGACAACGACTTGGTCTGAATTAAATGTGAAAAAAATATGCAGGTCGCAACTGGGTCTGCGTGAAACACTGCACTCATCGTAAACCTTAAGAATCGAAGCTATTACCATTATTATTAATATTCTTTATTGCTAAGCCTCTAAATTAAATTATTACTTACTGTGTTACACTAGCTTAAAAGACAAAATAATGTCCATAGAATATTTGATTATCAAGAAACAATGATACGGGATTTAGATATGATGACCTGTATTTGTTACTATGTTAAAGCTTATCAACATCAAGTCTCAGTTTTAAAAATGGTAAATGGACAGAAAAGAAAGAAACAGGGGAGAGAACCCACATTTTTCAGAGTAGTCGTTCTTTGATGGTCCTCCGTGAGTGCTTCCGATTTGTGTTTGAATGGAAAATGTCCTTCTATGATGTTTTAGCGTTGTTGCGTGACAGCTTGGCAAGATGATGTCCTCACCATGGATGTGTTTGCCAAGCTGCAATATTGTTTGACGTTGCTTACGCTTCAGCAGTTGCCAAGATAAAAAAAAACAAGAAAAAAAACTTTATTTTTTCCCCATTCAGATATTCTTTTACGATTTTATTGAAATAAATATTTTTCTGAAATGAATTTTGTTTGTTCAATCAATAGCACATTGTTGGATGTGTTTATATTGAACGTCTTGTTATGTTTATATTGAACGTCTTGTTATGTTCATATTGAACGTCTTGTTATGTTCATATTGAACGTCTTGTTATGTTTATATTGAACGTCTTGTTATGTTTATATTGAACGTCTTGTTATGTTTATATTGAGCGTCTTGTTATGTTTATATTGAATGTCTTGTTATGTTTATATTGAGCGTCTTGTTGTGTTTATATTGAACGTCTTGTTATGTTTATATTGAACGTCTTGTTATGTTCATATTGAACGTCTTGTTATGTTCATTTTGAACGTCTTGTTATGTTTATATTGAACGTCTTGTTATGTTCATATTGAACGTCTTGTTATGTTCATATTGAACGTCTTGTTATGTTTATATTAAACAACATGTTATGTTCATATTGAATGTCTTGTTATGTTTATATTGAATGTCTTGTTATGTTTATATTGAACGTCTTGTTATGTTTATATTGAACGTCTTGTTATGTTTATATTGAACCTCTTGTTATGTTCATATTGAACGTCTTGTTATGTTCATATTGAACGCCTTCTTATGTTTATATTGAACGTCTTCTTATGTTCACAATTATACCGCATTTACTTTCCCCAACTAATATCATGTACCTATCAGAGTTTGGTAGAAATTAAAAAACGCAGTTTTACCAGGATTTGAACCCGAGAGTTCTCGGTTCGTAAGCTGAGCGCTTTACCCATCTGCCACCGCGCCTCTTTCTGTGTTGAACTTTCATCATAAGCATTAAGAATAATGACTGGTTTGTCTACTTTGTATATTACTATAAGTTCACTTAAGGTATATTTCTATGCGTTCACTTAAGGTATATTTCTATAAGTTCACTTAAGGTATATTTCTATAAGTTCACTTAAGGTATATTTCTATGCGTTCACTTAAGGTATATTTCTATGCGTTCACTTAAGGTATATTTATATGTGAACCGTCCAAAGAGAATGTGACTTGTATGTGTTTCTTATGTGGTTAACATACAAAGACTACATAAAAAACAAAGTGATTAGAGACAGTGTTAGTACAGTGATTTGACCCCACGGTGACCTGCTAGCTACTGTAAAACAAAAACGCAAGCTAAACTCTATGGCTATATCACAATGTCCTCAGGGGTCAAAAGACCTTCCTTCAGGGAGCAGTAAGAGGAAAAAGAAGAAGAGGCAGACAGAGATAGCAATGAGGAGAGAGCATAAAAGAGTGGACGGGCCTGTCATTGAACGAGTTTCTATCCAAGTCAAAAGACAGAGAGGAATGGAGAAAGATGATCAACAGGTCCTGTGTGGTGCCCCAGCGGTTCAACAGACTAAGGGGATAGGTGAAAGTGAAGTAGTTAAGTAAGTAACTTTTTTACTTGTTTTTTTTTAATGGCTTGGCTCATAATTATTCTAGGCACTTCGAGAACTGGATTATCATGTTCATATTTCACACATTGCCTTCATTAAAACCTCTACTGAGAACATATTGACATACAGGCGAGGTAACATTCAAATTCTGCAGGGCAATCCTGCTGTTCAACAGTACATTAAAATACAAGCGACTCTTGTCCTCGGGCCGCATAGATACGGGCAATGTGCAGAAATGATCCGTGAACAAAAAAAAAAACAAAAAAAAACCCCAAGACAACAACCGGGTACCGCAGTGAAATTCGACGGGCGCCCCTTTTTTTTCTTTTCTCCTTTTGAAAGTTATATAGATAACGTGTTAAGTCATTAAATATGCTAGGGTGCTGGACACCCCCGGGGCGCCAGGGCACTGTGTAGTGGTGAAGATTTCTCGCTGGGATGCAGTCAAAGACATCAGATACGGTTTGTTAGCTCGACCCCCCGGCGCCCTCCCCCTCCCCTGACTCTCAAAGAAATACCCATCATCTCTCAGAGGGTGCCTTTAGATGATGCAGAGGTGTTCGAGTCTAGATGCAATAAAACACATAAGGCGTCAAAGGTTTAAAAAAGGAAATATTAAGTGGCAAACATTTGGGGGGAGGGAAAGGGTGTGGGGTGGGGGGCATCGGGGTTGCGTAGTGGGGAGGATCAAAGAGGTTTTTGCGCGGGACAAATAGTCTCTGAACTCGGGGGCTTTAGACATTGTCAGAAATCGGGCTCTTCCTTTGTCGCAAGCATTAAATTTAATCTACTATTTACTGAAGTCGGAAGCGGCTGTTTCGTAGACAAATAGTTAAGAGAGAAGTGGGCATAGCAGGAGGCGATGTAATGGAGATGCTATGCATTAACCCCATATCATAATTAATGGCTTGTAGTCTATGTGTTGAGTGTTGAAAGCAGATGATGCGTTCTTTTAAAAAGGGTGTGTTATTTTCCCCCCCATTTTTTTCCACTGCATTGAATCAGTCGTACACGTAATGTCAAGAGGGTAAGGAAGGAATTGTATAAGGCAAACACTTTTTCAGCGCAAGGGAAAAAACCGCTATTAGGTTAGTTTTTTTGGTAGACCTGGCTCGATGCATAACTTTGATGACATTTATTTGATCACTGTAGACTACGCTGACCTAATTTGTATGAATAAACACGCACGCTTTAAAGAATATATTTCGTTATGCATAACTCTTGTGAATACTGGACCCCCGTGGATAGAGAACGCGATATGTTCTTGAGGAATACGACGCTCCGTGACGATAGTGTCTCTTGACACTAAGGCGCCTCTGAGAATGCAGAACCTTCGAAGACAGAAATCTTGCGGATGAAGCCCCCCTTTTAAACATAAACCAGCGCCCCTAAAATATGATACAGCGTCCCTTAAATATGATACAGCGTCCCTTAAATATGATACAGCGTCCCTTAAATATAATCCAGCGTCCCTTAAATATGATACAGCGTCCCTTAAATATGATACAGCGTCCCTAAAATATGATCCAGCGTCCCTTAAATATGATCCAGCGTCCCTTAAATATGATACAGCGTCCCTTAAATATGATCCAGCGCCACCTAAATGTGATCCAGCGTCCCTTAAATATGATATAGCGCCCTTTAAATATGGTACAGCGCCACTTAAATATGATACAACATTCCTTAAATATGATGCAACGTCCATTAAATATGATACAACGCCCATTAAATATGATACAGCACCAATTAAATATGATACAGCGCTCATGAAATATGATACAGCGCCCATGAAATATGATACAGCGCCCATGAAATATGATGCAACGTCCATTAAA